>NC_071489.1:32983-76928 GCF_028500815.1 Rissa tridactyla
CCCCGGCCGGTATATAGCGGGGCGCCCGGGGGTGGCGGTAGCCTGGTACTTGCGTCGATTCCTTGCTTGTCGGGACGAGTAACCGAGCCGCAGCCATGGTAAAGCGGGGGGGGGGATTGCAAAATGTTGGGGAGGCACCGGGAAACAGGGGTGGGAGTGGATGAAGGCTGGAGCTGGGGGGAGCGAGGGTTGGGGCTGGGGAGGGGAACGGGCAGGAGGGGAGGGGGAAAGGCTGGGAGAGGGGGAGACCCCTGGGACGGGGAGCGCGAACAGGGATTAGGGGGAGCGTACGGCAGAGCAGGGACTGGGGGGGGGGGGTAACGGGGAGGGATAGACCGGGGGGGGGGGGAGAGTGAGGGCGACAGGGCAGGGGCTAAAGGAGGATGGGGGGGACAGAGTGGGAGCTGGGGGGGCAGAGAGGGGCTGGGGGGGCCGACCTTGCCGGGGGAAGCACCACTCGGGGCGGGCAGCCCCTGGTCTCTGGTAGATTCCCCCCACCACCACCACCAAGGCGGGGGCGGGGCTGTCCCGCTTTTGGCGCCCAGCCCCCGACCGTTACCCTTCCCGCGCGCGGGAAGGCGCGGGGCGGGGGCAAACCCCCACCCGTTCGCAAGGGGCTCAGCCCCACCCCCTCGGCTCCACCCAAATCCAGCCCTGAACCCCCAACCTCACACCCCCCCCCCTCCTCCCCCCCCCCCCCCCCCCCGCCGTGGCGAGGGTAGAGGGTCCCTGCGGTCTGTCTGACACACCTTCCCCCCCCCCGCGTCCGACCCCCCTGGGGCTGATCCTGCTCCGTGGCTCCTCGCGGAACCCACATGGGCCATATCCCACGCCCCCCCCCAAAAATAAAACCCCCGGGTAGTGTCGTACCCCCCCCCCCGGGTGGGAGGAATGCGCAGGAGCAGGTGGTGCGGTGCAGGGTGCGGCCGGGAATGTGCTGGACCCCGGGGAAGGGGGGTGGGGGGGGGTGGATGGAGCAGAGGGACCCCCCCACCACCCCCACGCCGGAGGTGACGCCATCGTCCCTCCCCGGTGGTTTCGGGTCGGCTGGTGCAGTCGCGTCCCCGCCGCTGCGCCCTGCGCTTCCTCTTCCTCCTCCTGCGGCGCAGCCTCGCCCTCCCCGTGCTGCGGGGCGGGAAAATGTCCTCCCCGCGCGCCATTTGGAGGCAGATGGAGGGCTGATGGTACCCCCGGTACCCCCAGCGCTGTGCCAGACGGTGGCTCTGCTCTGTCCCCAAACATGTGTCACACACACAGACACACAGACACACACCCACACCCCCCAATCCTGGGGCAAGCTCGGCTCCCGGGCTGCCCCCACCCTGCTCAGCCGGAGGTTTGGGGCACTGAGTCGACAGTGGCCGGGCTGAGCCTGGCCACAACCAGTGTTAGGGTGGGGGCTGCTCCCAGCCTGACAACCCCCCCCCCCCCCCCAACCCTCCGTGTCCCCCGCAGCGCGAGTGCATCTCCATCCATGTGGGCCAAGCGGGCGTGCAGATCGGCAACGCCTGCTGGGAGCTGTACTGCCTGGAGCACGGCATCCAGCCCGACGGGCAGATGCCCAGCGACAAGACCATCGGCGGGGGGGATGACTCCTTCAACACCTTCTTCAGCGAGACGGGGGCCGGCAAGCACGTGCCGCGGGCCGTCTTTGTGGACCTGGAGCCCACGGTGATCGGTGAGCGCGGGGAGGGGGTGAGGTGGGTGGCGTGAACGGGATGCCGGGTGCTAACGTGCGCTCCCTCCCCGCAGATGAGGTGCGCACGGGGACGTACCGGCAGCTCTTCCACCCCGAGCAGCTGATCACGGGCAAGGAGGATGCGGCCAACAACTACGCCCGTGGGCACTACACCATCGGCAAGGAGATCATCGACCTGGTCCTCGACCGCATCCGCAAGCTGGTGGGTCCAGGCCCTGGGTGGGGCTGGTACCACCGCAGCCAGTGGAGAAAGGGGAACCCTCTGGTGGGACCTGGGCAGTAATGAGGAGCCGGGCTGTGCCTCCAGGCGCGTTTTAGGGTTCTTGGCACCCTGCAGCAGGTTGGGGCTCCCTGTGGGGAGTGAGCGGGGATCAGGATCAGTCCCCTCCCCTGGGCTGAACTCCCTTCCTCAAAACCCTGCAAGCCCAGAATGTGCCCCCCGAGGGTGGAGAGTGCCTGGGGGGAGGCTGGCTCCTTTCTGCCCTTGGGAAAACCTTATTTCATCCGTTTTCTAGGGTCACGTGAGGTTTCTCCTAGATCTGGACTGTGATCCTTCTTGACTAGCTGCTTAAGAGCAGCTGTGCCAAGGGTTTAACTCTTGCTGGGGCAGCTGGTGTGGATTCCCTCTTCCCCTGATGCATGGGTCACGCTGCGTGCAGGCACTTGCAAGAGCTGGCTCCTGGGCAGGATGGAACCAAGTGTCCCCCAATCCCTGCGGGAAGGTGCCCCTTCCTCCGAGGGCTGGTTGTGGCGATGCACAGGGCGCTATGGCTGGAAACAGCTGGAGCACCTGGGCAGATGCCTGTCCCTGCCTGTGTCCCTGAGACAAGAGTCCCCAAAGGCCTGAGATCTTGGGGTGAATATTTGCTGCCCTGGGCAAGTCGGTAGCAGATTAATGACAGATCGGTCTTGTTTTCTCTTCCTTTCTTCCAGGCTGACCAGTGCACGGGGCTGCAGGGCTTCCTGGTCTTCCACAGCTTCGGGGGCGGCACCGGCTCTGGCTTCACCTCCCTGCTCATGGAGCGCCTCTCTGTCGACTATGGCAAGAAGTCCAAGCTGGAGTTCTCCATCTACCCGGCCCCACAGGTCTCCACGGCCGTGGTGGAGCCCTACAACTCCATCCTCACCACCCACACTACCCTGGAGCACTCCGACTGCGCCTTCATGGTGGACAACGAGGCCATCTACGACATCTGCCGCCGCAACCTGGACATCGAGAGGCCCACCTACACCAACCTCAACCGCCTCATCAGCCAGATCGTGTCCTCCATCACGGCCTCCCTGCGCTTCGATGGGGCCCTGAATGTCGACCTGACGGAGTTCCAGACCAACCTGGTGCCGTACCCCCGCATCCACTTCCCACTGGCCACCTATGCCCCCGTCATCTCGGCTGAGAAGGCTTACCACGAGCAGCTCTCGGTGGCCGAGATCACCAACGCCTGCTTTGAGCCGGCCAACCAGATGGTGAAGTGCGACCCGCGGCATGGCAAGTACATGGCGTGCTGCCTGCTGTACCGCGGGGACGTGGTGCCCAAGGATGTCAACGCTGCCATCGCCACCATCAAAACCAAACGTAGCATCCAGTTCGTGGACTGGTGCCCCACAGGTTTCAAGGTGGGCATCAACTACCAGCCGCCCACGGTGGTGCCCGGGGGGGACCTGGCCAAGGTGCAGCGCGCTGTGTGCATGCTGAGCAACACCACGGCCATTGCCGAGGCCTGGGCCCGCCTGGACCACAAGTTTGACCTGATGTATGCCAAGCGGGCGTTCGTGCACTGGTACGTGGGGGAGGGCATGGAGGAGGGGGAGTTCTCGGAGGCCCGGGAGGACATGGCTGCCCTGGAGAAGGATTACGAGGAGGTGGGGGTGGATTCAGTGGAAGGGGAGGGAGAGGAGGAAGGGGAGGAATACTAAATGCCGGGTTCCTTCTGTCGCTGTAGCATGTCCACAAAATGTCTGCTTCAAACACTTCAGCTTTCTTGTGCACTGGGTGGGTTCAGCCTCGTGGGCCCGGCTGGAGGGACGCACTGCTCTGCCTGGGCTCGTGCTCTCTGGTGTGATCTCGTCGGTTTTCCATGTGTCTGTAACATGTCTGTGAATAAAAGGCTTTAAGAGAAACGGCCGCTGTGTCGGATACAAACCCTCTGTGTCTGAGTCTGCAGCTCCCCAGGGCCGCCTGGCCCCGTCCCGTGGGAACAGAGTGTCCCCATTGTCTGTGCCCAGTGAGATGGCAGCGCTCCTGCCTGGAGCTGGCTCTGGCCAGCCCTTCTCTTCCCTCGGGGCTACGGGTTGGCAGGCTCTGCCAGGCCCCCTCTGGGTGATGCTACTCCGTGGGGCCCGAGAGCCTGGGGTGGGGTGGGGGGACGGTGCCCCCAGCTCTGGGGCAGCCTGTCCCTGGTTCCCCCCGCCGGGGATTAACCCGCCGGGGGATTAGCCCCGTCCGAGCGCCCGATCCCGGCTCCCGCCCCGGGGAGGGGGGGTGTGGGGGGGGGACTGCCCCTGGGGGAGCGGCGGGCGGGAGCGCGGCCGCGCCCTCAGCCTATCAGCGCGCCCCGCGCTGCTATCGACCAATGAGCGGCGCCTCATTCACATCCCGCGGCCAATGGGAAGGAGGAGGCCGGGCCCGTTCAGGCCGGTGGGGCACGGATACATTGTAGCGAGGCTCGGACGGGAGGGGAGGGGCGGGGCGGGACGGGCTCGGCGCTTTCCCCGCGGTCCCGGCCCGGTTGTACCGGCCCCGCTCGGCCCCGGCCCGGCCATGCTGGGCGCAGCATGGCCCCAGCGGAGCAGGACGCGCTGGCCGCACGGGAGCAGCTCTTTCACGAGCGGGTCCGCGAGTGCATCGTGAGTGGCGGGGGCCCGCGGGAAGGTGCGGCGGGCGGGGGAAGGGGCCCGGCGTGGCGGCGGGGGAGTCGCGGGTGAGGGGCTGGGAGCCCTCAGCCCGCCGGGAGGTGGGGGGTTGCCCCGGCGCCCGGCCGCCGCTGTGCCCCACGCCCGGCCCTTATCGGTGGCAGAGCCGGGGCGGGCTGCCGTGAGCCCCGCAGATAGCGGCGTCCCGGGGCTGTGCTGAGCCGTGCTGCGCTCCGGGAGCGACCCCTCCGCCCGGTCCGGCCCCGCTTCTGCCCAGCCCCTGCGCCATTGCGTCTGCCCCCCGCGGCACTGGGGTCCTGCCGTGCCCCGGGGCCGGGCTCTGCCTGCCCCACTGGCCACCCCCTGGGCGAGCGGGAGGGCTGCGGGTGCTGGGGTGCGGTGGTGTCGGAGCCAGGCCGGGCTCCTGGCTTTGTCCCCGTCCCCATGCCTGCAGCTCTTCCCAGGGTGCTCGGTGTCAGCGGGAAGGGGTCCTTTAAAGCCCCCCCAGACTGTGGGCACCACGGAGGCAGGTGGCTGGGTCTGCTCCTCCGGTCCTGCTCTGCTGGCCAGGGCACCCGCTGCTGTGGGCTCAGGGATGGGGGTGACCTGGGTGTCCTGGTCCTGGCATCTCCCAAGCGATGCCGTGTGTGGGGTGGCCAAGTGGGCTGTGACCGGCAGTGCCCGGGCCATCTTGCCGGAGCCCAATTCAATGCTGCAGGGAGGAGCTGGTGTGTGGACGCCGGCATCTCTACCCTGGAGCTTCCCAGTCCCCTGCCCTGACCCTTCCCAGGGAGCTGTGTCTTGCCATGGAGCTCCTGGCTCCGCACGTCCAGTGTGGAGCTCGCTCGCCCTGACTTCGCTGAGCGCAGGAAGTGTTGGGGATCCCCCAACCAGGCAGAGCTTTGGGCTGTGGGGTACAGCCCGCGGCAGGAGGGGACCTGCGGCCTGAGACCCTTCCCTGGGTGGAAGCAGGAGAAGGAGGACATGTTTGGCACTGCTGCTCTGGGAGTCCTGAGCTGGGCTGGTTCCTGGGGCTCCCTGCCACCCCACCAGGCAGATCCCGGGGACCCCCCGCCAGCCGAGCCCCCCAAGCCAGGCAGGAGGGAGGTGCTGTGGCTGCTTCAGTCCGCCTGTGCCAAGGTGGCGGGTTCAGGCGACCTTTCCCCGTCCTGCCGCGTACCCAGCGGGATGAAAGGTCACCACGTTCCTCGAACATCGCCTGCTCCGTCCAGACCTCAGCATACTGGCAGGGGTGGGAGAGACGGCACAGATGGCCTTGGCGCCCGGCTCAAGGCTGTTCCCGTGGCTCTGCTGGGTGCTGGTGCCAGCAGAGAGAGGGCTGCAGGGTTGGGCGATGCGAGGGCATCCCATGGGGTCCGACTTCCAGGTGTCTGCCAGCACAGGCTGACCCGGAGCTGCTGGGTGGGCTCTCCCGGTGGTGTCAGAGCCCCCTGGCCCGCAAGCTGTGGCAGTTTGCGGTCACCCATGGGTGAGCCCTGGACAGGACACGGACAAGGCTGAGCACACATGTGGGGTGTAACCAGGGCTAGGAGTGGAAAAACAAATAGGGTGGAGCTGACGGGCCCTGGGGCTGGTGGCATCGCATCGCTGGGGGTGGGAGCGCTGCCCTCTGGGGCCTGCTTGTGCTGCCCTCCCTCCTCTGCCTGCAGATCTGCGCCCTGCTCTTCGCCAGCCTCTACATCCTCTGCCACTTCATCATAACCCACTTCAAGAAGCACACGGATTTCACAGCAGGTAGGAGGGCAGGAGCTGCCGGAGCCGGGCAGCCGTTGGCAGCCGCGTTCCTCCTCCCTGGAGCTTGTTTCAGCCTCCCCCAGGAACCCCGGTCCCGCTGTAGGCCAGGTTGCTGTGGCATCAGTCGCTGCGGGGCACCTCCCCAGCTGCCACGGGAGGGGAGCAGAGCCCAAGTCCTCCGGGAGGGTTTGTGAAGCATTTGGAGCAGGGGGAGGTTTGGGAGCAGGCAGAGAGCGATGCTCTGGGCAGCCCTGCCTCCCCCAGCCCCAGCAGTTTGGGTTTTCACCCCCCCGCAGTGCATGATGACGAGGATGCTGCTGTCAACAGGATTGCGTAAGTTCCTGCCCATCCCGCTCCCTGTCTGTGGGACGCTCGGCCGCTTCCTCTCCCTGCCTGGCCAGGACACTGGGTCCCCCCAGCCTGCGGGGGCCGGTGCCCCTTGGGGGCCGCCAGCCGGGCTGTGACACCTGCGGGGGCCCGGACCCAGAGCTGACCCTCGTCCCTCCCACAGGCTGGGGCTGTGCACCTTCACCCTGGCCGTGGCACTGGGTGCCGTCCTCCTGCTGCCCTTCTCCATCATCAGCAACGAGGTGCTGCTCTCCTTCCCCCAGAACTACTACATCCAGTGGCTGAACGGGTCCCTCATCCACGGTGGGTGCACGGGGCAGCCCCAGGGTGCCCCAAGAGCTGTGGGTCAGGATTTCCCTGCCCCCCACCCCGGGAGCTCACCCCAACTGTCCCCCCCCCTCCAGGCCTCTGGAACTTGGTCTTCCTCTTCTCCAATCTGTCACTCGTCTTCCTCATGCCCTTCGCCTACTTCTTCACCGAGTCAGAGGGCTTTGCAGGATCCAAGAAGGTAGGTGGCCCTGCAGGTGTGTCCCCCCTGCTCTGTCCCCCCTGTGCCTGGCTCCCTGCTAACCCTGCTTCCGCAGGGCATCATGGCCAGGGTGTATGAGACATCGGTGGTGCTGCTGCTGCTGACGCTGCTGGTGCTGGGCATGGTCTGGGTGGCCTCCGCCATCGTTGGCAACGACGCAGCCAGCCGCCAGTCGCTCTACGGTAGGCGCCGACGGGGTGCGCTGGGGCTCTCCCAGCTCTGCCAGGGCAGGATCAGGCCCTGGTGCTGAAGGGGAGAAGGGATGCCCGGTGCCTCTGGCCTGACCCTGCCATCTCTGCAGACCTCTGGGAATACTACCTGCCCTACCTCTACTCCTGCATCTCGCTCTTCGGCGTGCTGCTGCTGCTGCGTGAGTCGTGGGACGTTCCCCCGTGGTGCCCTGGCCCATCCTGCGCTGGGTGTGGGTCCCCTGGGGTGCCCGTCTGGGAGTAGGGACTGCTCCCGGCAAGTTGTTCCAGGGCCCAGAGGGGTCGCTTTGCAGGGCTGAGCCCCCAGTCCCTATCCAGGACCCTTCTTGGGGTGCGGGGAGGGGTAGGATGCTGGGACACCCCCTGCTCAGCCTCCCCTCCCGCTGCAGTGTGCACCCCCTTCGGCCTCTCCACCATGTTCACCGTCACGGGGAAGCTGCTGGTGAAACCCCGGGTAAGGCGTCCCCCCTGATCCCGCTGCCCCAGCCTGGGGACTTGCTGTCCCCAAGGCTGCCTGGTCTTCCATCCCAGGCATGGGGGTGCCAGTCACACCCTCCGCCCCCACCGGCTTCTCACGGTTTCCTTGCCCATCCCCAGCTCCTGGAAGACCTGGACGAGCAGTTGAGCTGCACAAGGCTTGAGGAAGCCGCTGTGTCCCGCCGGATCTCCTCTGGTGGGTGTGCGGCACGGCCGCTGGCCAGGAGGGGGGTCTCAGGGCAGACCGAGGACCCCTCCGCCCCACCACATGGGAGTCCTCAGCCCCCACGAGCCCCTTGGCATCTCCTCCCTGGCAGGCAAAGCTTCCTGCTGGCTGAACTTGAACGTGGAGCTGCTACGGGAGCAGTTCTTCACCATCCGGAGCAAGAGGCGGAAGCTGGGTAAGGAGCCCCGGGGGGGGGGCAAGCCCAGGACGCCTGGGTTCTCTCCAGCTTGGCACTGGGAGCACTGGTTCCCTGGGAACCTGTGCCCCATAGAGGGAGGGTGGGTGTGAAATGGGGTGGGGCTGTAACCCTCTGTCCTGGCACCTAAGGGCTCCCCCCCCCACAATCTCCCGCCCTGGGGTGGGGGCTTGTGCTCCCCTCTTAACCAGGGATGTTCCCCCCCTCCCCGCAGAGCTGCGGCACCGAGCGTCGCCCTGGCAGAGGAACCTGGGCTACCCACTGGCCATGCTGGGCCTCCTGGCACTGACGGTGAGTGGTGTCCCTCGGTCCCCAGGGGAACTGGGGCTCGTTCCCACGTCCCAGCCCAAGCTGCCCTCGCTCCCTCCCTGCTCCTCCCAGGGTATCTCCGTGCTCATCGTCTGCTTCCACGTCCTGGAGCTGCTGCTGGATGATGCTGCGATGCCACGGGGCATCCAGGTACTCAGGCGGGGGGACAAGGGACAGTGAGGAGTTGTGTCCCACGCTGGCTCAGGGACCGCTCCTCCCCAACGTGCCTCCTCCTCTCCCGGCAGGATGCGTCCCTGGGCCAGGTCTCCTTCTCCATCTTTGGTTCCTTCGGAGCCGCCCTGCAGGTCGTCCTCATCTTGTATCCTTCAGGCGGGCACTCGTTGTCCCCAGCGCTGTCCCCAGTGATGTCCCACCTCGTTCTCCTCCTTAATGCCCCTCACAGCTACCTGATGGTCTCCTCTGTGGTGGGCTTCTACAGCTCCCCCCTCTTCACCCGGCTGCTCCCTGAGCGGCAGGACACCCCCCTCACCAAGGTGGGAGCACTGGGCTGGAGCTGGGGGGGCTCCTGGGCCCCCTGTGGGTCCGGTCCCCACAGTGTGCACTCGTGTGTCCCTGTGGACTGTGCGGTGTCCCCATACGAGGGCACCATGTGTCCCCCCGCCTCCAGCGCAGCCCCAGGTGGGGGCAGGGGCCTGGTTGGGGGCGGGGGGGGTGGTGGTGTCTCTGGCACCAGGGAACCCCTCCCCCAGCCTGGGACCTGGACCAGGCCCTGTGGCAGTGCTGCTCCCCGCCCCCGCCTCCAGCAATGCTCCTTCCTCCCCCCCCAGATCATCGGGAACTGCGTCTCTTTGCTGGTGCTCAGCTCGGCCCTGCCCGTCTTCTCCAGGACACTGGGTGAGGCCCCGGGGGGGGGGGCAGGGTGACCCCGGGGACAGGGGTGTCCCCAGGACTGGGGTGTCCTGACCAGCCCCCCTCCCCCCCCCCCACACACACACAGGGATCACCCGTTTCGACCTCCTGGGGGACTTTGGCCGCTTCAACTGGCTGGGGAACTTCTACATTGTCTTCCTCTACAACATGGGCTTCGCAGGGCTCACCACCCTCTGCCTGGTGAAGAAGGTCTCCTGGGCCGTCCAGGCCGAGCTCATCCGCGCCTTCGGTGAGGACGGGGACGTGGGGACAGGCGCGAGGGGTGATGGGGGAGGGGAGTGTCCCTGTCCTTGGCTCTCACGCTCTCCCTCTACCCAGGTCTGCACAAGCTGCCACTGCCCGTGACCCGCTCCCGGCCCCCCGGCAAGCCCAGCTAGGGGATAGGGACGTGTGTCCCCCGGCCACCACAGTGGCCCACAGGACGACCACGGTGGCCCACAGGACGGCCACCAGCCACGGATCAGACCCTGATGGCACCTGGTGCTTCAGGGATGTCGGAGCACCCCACCCATGGGGGGGGCTTGCCACCCCCTGCTCTGTCTCAGCCTGTCGCGCTACAGAGCCTTGGCCTTGAGTCGTGTCCCCGTCACAGCCCCCCCCCGGGGCGGGGGCTTCCCCAGGGGCTGCGCTGGCTGCAGCCCCCCCGCCTTGTTTACGTTCCTGTTTACGGCCAGGCTCCCCCTCGCCCCCCCCTGCCCCCGGTGCTGCTCCCTGGGGTGCAGTTGGGTTTTAAATGTCCCCCCACTGCAGGGACTGTCATGACACTACGGGGGGGGCCCTTTGTCCCCTTGCCCAGTCACTCCACACCCTGTCCCCATGTCACCCTGGGGCTGCTGGAGGACACTGGTTGCCCACTGCTCCAAGGCCTTTGGTGTCCCCAAGGGAGGAACAGGGGCTGGAGGGTCCCAGGCCACTGGGGATGAGCCCTGGCTCCCTGGAAGCTTGGTGTGATGAGTCTGTCAGGTCTCTGTTACCACGGAACTTGTTTGGAGCAATAAACAATCTCTTTTTATATATAAAATACCTGAATTAGGGAGGTTTTATTCCCCTTGAGGGCAGGGTCGAGCTTGGGGGGGCAGGGGGGGCTCCCTGCCTGTGGGGTTCTCAATCCTGCCCCTCCCCACCCGCTCTCCCTGGGGACCATAATTAACCCTCTTCCTGGCTGGGGCTAATGAGCCCCTTCCAGGAAGGGCCGAAGGTGAGGGCAGCTCCCTGCCTGCTGCCCAGGGCTGCGGGACCCCGGGGGTGGCGGGGGGCACTGGGCTGTTTTGGGGTGAGGGGGGTGGGGGGTGAGGTGCCCCCAGCAAGGGGCATGGCGGAGGGGTGGGGTGTCCAGCTCCTGGGGAGAGGGGGGGGTCGTGCGGACAGAGCGGAAACTGCCCCAGGAACCAGCCCCCCACCCATCCTGCCCCGGCTGGGGCCGAGCCAGGCTGCCCCCCCTCCCCCCCCCCCCGCCATGGCGGGGGTGGGGGGCCCGGGCCCCCCCTCACACCCCACACCCCCCCATCGGCCGGGGCCGAGCAGGAAGCGCAGGAAACCTGGTTTATATTGCAGGAAATGAGGCCATCGGTGCCCGCGATTTCCCTGTGACCTGCTCCCCTCCCAGTCACCCCGGGCTGGCACCGGGGCTGGGGGGGAGGGGGAGGCCGCGGGGGGCCGGCCCCCAACCCTCCGCTGCCTCCTGCCCTCGCCGGGACCTTCGTCACCCTTGGGTGCTTCGCCGGGGACTCCGGGGGTGCTGGCGGGGGGGGGGGGGAAGGCCCCAGCCCGGGGGGAGCCCGGTCCCCGGGGTTGCCCTGTTCCTAGAGGTGTCCCTGTCCCGGCGGGAGCCCGGTCCCAGCCCCGGGGATGTCTCGTTCCCTGGCGGAGGCCGGTGGCGGGGGTGTCCCGGTCCCGGGGCGCGGAGGGGCCGTCCAGGGCAGGGCAGCGCGGCGGGGCCCCGGCGGGGGCGGCCCCGGGGGATGTGGCCGCCGCTGCCGCCGCTGCCGGGGGCCGGGTCCGAGGCGGGGCTGCCCAGTGCCGGAGCCGAGCGGCCGCAGGTGGGGGTAGCCCGGCCGGGGCGGCTGCGGGCAGCGCACGGTGCCGGCCGGCACCCAGGGGAGCCGGTAACGGGGGCTGGGCCAGGAGCGGGTACCGGTACGGGGGATCGGACCGAACAGGGGGGACTGGGGTAGTGCCAGGTAGCGTGTCCCGGGAGCGGGGCTGTGCCAGGGGAGGGAGCAGGTGCCGGTACCGGCGGCATTAGGATAACGGGTGTCCCCGGTGCCAGGGGCTGCGATAGGAGAAGAGAGAACGGAGCCGGCGCCAGGAGAGGGGGTCCCCGGTCCCGAGAGGCGGTGACAGGAGAAGGGAGAGGTCCCGAGACTAGAAGCGCGGTGTTAGGACCAGGATAAAGGAGGTCCCGGTACCGGAGAGCGGTGCGGGAGCCGGTACCGGAGCTCAGGGTTCAGAGGGGAGCGGGGAGCGGGGGGCGGTATAGGGGCGCGGGGTCAGGAGCGGGGACAGGTCCCGGTGCCGGTCCCGGGGCAGCGTCAGGAGGCGGGTGCCCGGTGCCGGTACGCAGCGGTAGCAGGGCTTTCCCTGAGGCTCGGGCTGGGTCGGGGAGTCCCTGGGGCCGGGTCGCAGCGGCAGGCGAGGGGGTGCCGGGCCCGTGGGAGCGGAGCCGGCGGCGGGGGGGGCAGTCCCGGTGCCCGGGCACCGCGCTCCGAGTGGGTGGCGGCACCGACGGGAGGGCGGGGGGAGGGGGTCAGTCGTCTCGGGCAGCCACGGATCCCGCAGCGGCGACGGGGCCGTGGGTGTGAGAAGGAAACGGCGCCGACCCGCCCCTGGCACCACGACCCTCTAAAAGCCCCGGGACCGCCGCCCCGGGACCATGCCCGCCCCGGCCGCCCGTGCCCCCGGCGACTGAGCGGGGCCCGCGGAGGTAGCGGGGCCCGGTGGCCGGGATGCCCCGGCGGAGCCCGCTCGCCCTCGGCCTGCTCGGCCTCGCCGCCTGCCTGCTGGCCGCGCCGGTGCTGGGTTGCGGCCCGGGCCGGGGTCCGGTGGGGCGGCGGCGGTTGGGGCGGCGGCAGCTCTCTCCGCTGCTCTACAAGCAGTTCGTGCCCAACGTGCCCGAGCAGACGCTGGGGGCGAGCGGGAAGGCGGAGGGCAAAGTCCTGCGGGGCTCGGAGCGCTTCAGGGACCTGGTGCCCAACTACAACCCCGACATCATCTTCAAGGACGAGGAGAACACGGGGGCGGACCGGCTCATGACCGAGGTGGGGGCTGCGCCCGGCCCGGCCCGGTCTCGCTCCCGGGGGTGCGGGGACGCGGGGGGCGGCGGGGTGGGAGGAGGGAGGGGGCGGGGGGGGGCGGGCGGGAGCTCAGCGACCCTCCCCGGGGGGCACGGACTCTCCCCGGGGCGCACGGACCTTTCCCGGGCGGCACCGACCCTCCCCGGGCGCACGGAGCCTCCCGAGTGCAGGGTCTCCCCCAGACCGCACGGTGCCTCGCCCCGGTCGCCGTCTCCGTTCCCCGTCCCTTGACGGCGGCGCGGCAGCACCGGGGCCCCGGGACGGGGCGGTCACGCCGCGTTGGGCATTAAGGACCGACCGTCGGGGATTAACAGGACGGAGACGGCCCAGGGTCCGGTCGCCCCACCGGGGGCACGAGGTACCGGCGGTTCCGCTCCCCAGCGCCCCCGCGCCCCGGCCCCGCGGCGGTGCCGGCGGGGCGGGTCACCGGGGAAGGGGCGGCCTCGGCCCCGTCTTCCGGGAGGGATCCGGGGCGGCGGGAACACGGGCTGCGCCGCGCCCCGCCGGGATGCTCGCTGTTGTCATGGCGAGGGGCGGCTCCGTGGTCGCCATGGCGACGGGGGATGCTGCGAGTGGTCCAGGCGGCGCCGGCGGCTCCCGCGGGCCGGGGGCGGCGGGGGGGCGGCGGGGCCGGGGCGGCCGGTCCCGGCGGGGCCGCGGGCACGGAGCCGGCCCGGGGTGCGGGCGGCTGAAAGGGCCCTTTGTGGCCGTGCCGGCATTCCCGGGGCCTGAGGTCAGCGCCGGGCTGGAAGGCGCCTATTGTCGCCGGGCCGGGCCGGGCCGGGCCGGGCGCATTCCTACCCCCCCGCCGCTGCTGCCCCCCCGGCCCCGCGCTCCCGGGAGCGGCTTTGTTGCACGGGGGAGCCGGGGGCACCGGGGTGCGGAGGGACGCTGCGACTTCACCGGCTACTGGGGGGCAAGGAGGGAAGCTCCGGTCCCTGCACCCCACATCGGCTCTGCCACTGCTGATGGGGAGAGGCAGCCCGGAGCCGCCCGGGACCCCCCACCATCGCCCTCGGCTCTGGGCACTGGAGCCCTGATCCCCCGGTGCTGCCCCCCGGGCCCTGCTCCCCACCCTGCCCTGCTGACCCCCCCCCCCAGTGCTGCTCCAGGACTCGGGTCTAGTTCAGGGTCAGCTGCGCCCCCGGCTCCGCCCCCCCCGCCCCCTCTGCCCCCCCCCCACGTTAATCAGTCATGGCCGTGGCCGCGGGGAAGGTGACACAGTCCCGAACCCTGCCCGTTCCGCCCGGCTGCCGTGCTGGGGAGCGACTCCACCACGGGACCCCGGGGCATGTTAACATTCAACCTGGGCCCACCCGGGGGGCGCAGCTTGGCCATGGTGCTCTCTGCGCCTGGGGGACACACACCCTGTCTGCCCCCCACCAGCAGCCCCTTCGGGCTCCCACGAAGCCCCATGAAGGCCCGGTGTCTGTCTGTCTGTCCGTCTGCGTGCAGGAGCCCCCAGTGAGGGGACTGGGTGCTATGGCGGGGCTGGGTGTGACGCCGGTGCTGGTCGTCCCCCCGTCCCCGTCCCCCCCCCCCCAGCGCTGCAAAGAGCGGGTGAACTCGCTAGCCATCGCGGTGATGAACATGTGGCCGGGGGTGAAGCTGCGGGTGACGGAGGGCTGGGACGAGGATGGGCACCACCTCCCCGACTCACTGCACTACGAGGGCCGGGCGCTGGACATCACCACCTCCGACCGCGACCGCCACAAGTACGGCATGCTGGCGCGCCTGGCCGTGGAGGCCGGCTTCGACTGGGTCTACTATGAATCCAAGGCGCACATCCACGTCTCCGTCAAAGCAGGTACCACGCGACGGGGGTGGCTGCTGCTGGGATGGGGGGGGCTGCCGTCCCCGTAAGCATCCCAGCCGGTGGCTCCGCAGCCCACTCTGCTCCCCCTTAAGGTCCCGGATCCATGTGGGATGCAGCCCTGCTCTGGCTGGTGTCCGTCCCCGGCAGATTCAGCCTTGTGTCTGGCCCCAGCCCAGCTCCCCCCCCAGCCTTTCCGGCCACCAGATTGGCAAAAAAACACACTTCCTCCCCCAAATTTTGCCTGCCTTGTGCTTCAGCTCCTGTGCCGGGCACAGTGAGGGTTGTTGAACTGGTCCGGGCAGACACAGCCCAGTCCGCGGCCCCCAGCCCCGCGGCTGCTCCGGCCAGCAGCCCCTGTCCGGCCCAGAAGTGACAATCGACAGAAAATGAAAGTGGCCATAAATGTCACCGTCCCCAGCCCCAAACAAAGGGCGTCAGTGCAGGGTGGACAAAGGGACCCTGCAGCGCCCGGCCTCCCCGGGAGCAATGTGCAGGAACTAGGGGGGGCTTCAGAAAATACCCGCTTTGTTCTGGGGGTGGTTTGGGAGCCCAGGGGGGGTGGCTTCACTCAGGGTGGTTTCCCCTCTGGAGGTGGTGGCTGGTGGAGGTGACTGACGGGGACAGGGGACCCACAGCTTTCTCCATCCACCCAGATAACTCGCTGGCCATCCGCACCGGTGGCTGCTTCCCCGGCCATGCCACCGTGACGCTGCAGAGTGGCGAGCGCCGGGGTCTGGCCGACCTGCGCCGGGGCGACTGGGTGCTGGGTGCGGAGCCGGGCGGGCGCCTGGTGCCCACCGAGGTGCTGCTCTTCCTCGACCGCAACCTGGGCCAACGTGCCTCCTTTGTGGCCATTGAGACGGCCAGCCCGGCACGCCGCCTGCTCCTCACCCCGTCCCACCTGGTCTTCGCGGCCCGTGGGGCGGCCAACGGCACCGCCACCTTCCTGCCCGTCTTCGCCCACCGCGTGCGACCGGGCGACGCGGTGCTGGCCCACGGGGCCGGCGGGCAGGGGCTGCGCCCCGCGAGGGTGCTGCGAGTTTCGCGGGAGGACGGCGTGGGGGTCTTCGCCCCTCTCACCTCCCACGGGACCCTGCTGGTCAACGGGGTGCTGGCATCCTGCTATGCCGTCCTGGAGAGCCACCGCTGGGCCCACCGTGCCTTCGCCCCTCTCCGCCTCTTCCATGGGCTCCTCTCGCTGCTGCCCGCCCGCACCGAGGCGGGCAATGGGACGGCGCTGGAGGCGGGCATGCACTGGTACTCCCGCCTGCTCTACCAGCTGGCCGGGCGCGTGCTGGGCCAGGAGGTCCTGCAGGTGTAGGAGTCCCTGGCCCGCCCCAAGTCACCGCACTGCAGACAATGCCACACACTGGAAGCTGGGGGCTCCGGCCCTGGGGCCCCCTTGGACCAGCAGGTGCTGGGGAGGAGGGTCGGCAGCACCCCCAGCCCTGTGGGGAGGTCGGGGCGTCTCTCTGCTCAGCGCTGCCCGGGGACGCAGGGTGGTGGGGACAGGGTCCCTGGGTGGGGGTGTGGTGGGGTGGTCCAGGGACTCGGACTCAGCTCCTCCCGTGTCCCAGAGCCCCCCCGCAGTACTGCTGGGTGCCTGGCCGGACTCCCAGGCCCTGGACCCCCAGGCCCTGGACCCCCCTGCGCTCCCTCTGTATTTATTGCTTTATTAACCGCCGGGGCTGAGGCCAGGGTCGCTCCCTGTCGAGCCCAGGCTGGGGCATCACCGGCCTCTGCCCCAGGGCCAAATCCCACCCGGGGGATGCCGAATCACTCCAACACCAAGTACCTGGCAGCAGTTCCTGCCTGTCCCCCAGCTCTGGGTCTGTCCCCCCCATCACCTGTGCTGTCACTAGCCCCATCCCCGTGCAGCTCAGTGCCGCGGGGCAGCTGGACGGGGTGTCTGCCACGGGCATGGGCACCCTGTGCCGGGCCTGGCTCTAACCGCGCTAACCGCTAACCTGCCCTGCTTGAGAGTTTTATTTTTCTATTTATAAAGGGTAATATAAATGTCCCCCCGCGCCCACCTGCCCTGGCAGCGGGGCCTGCCCCACAGGGCAAGGGGCCGGTCTGCTTTTAACCACTTCTGTTTAAAAAAAAAAAAGAAAGAAATACTACTATTTAATTGTTTGGATAAATAAAGAGACTTTATGGCCCTGGTGGAACTATGAGAGGGTCTGCGCAAGGCCGGGCCACGGTGGGGGGCGAGGGGGCTGGCGTCAGGCATCCCTGGGGAGAAGGGTCATCCCTGGGGGGGCTGGCTGTCCCTGGGGCTGGGGGTCTCTGGGGCCAGGATGGGGCATCTCGGAGGGGGGGCTGGGGGTCCCTGGAGCTGGGCATCCCGGGGGGGCTGGGGGGTCTCTGGGGCCAGGATGGGGCATCTCAGAGGGGGGCTGGGGGTCCCTGAGGCTGGGGCCGGGCATCCTGGGGGAGGCTGGGGGGTCTCTGGGGCCGGGATGGGGCATCTCGGAGGAGGACTGGGGGTCCCTGAGGCTGGGGCCGGGCATCCTGGGGGGGCTGGGGGGGGTCTCTGGGGCCGGGATGGGGCATCTCAGAGGGGGGCTGGGGGTCCCTGGGGCTGGGGCCGGGCATCCCGGGCGGGCTGGGGTCTCTGGGGCCAGGATGGGGCATCGCGGAGTGGGGCTGGGGGTCTCTGGGGCCGGGATGGGGCATCTTGGGGGGGGGGCTGGGGGTCCCTGTGGCTGGGGCCAGGCAACCCGGGGGGGCTTGGGGGGGGTCTCTGGGGCCGGGATGGGGCATCTTGGGGGGGGGCTGGTGGTCCCTGGAGCTGGGGTCGGGCACCTCGCGGGGGCTGCGACATCCCAGGGGGGCTGGGGGTCCCTAGGACCAGGGGAGGTCAGGGTGGGGACCTCGGGGGGGCAAGAATTGGGGGCGGGTGTTCCGGGGGCGGGCGGGTGTTCTGGGGGCGGGCGCGCCCCCCTCCCATCCCACTCAGGTGCGCGGCCACCACGTGGCCCCGGCCGTTTCCTCCGTTTTATGAATGGAGCCCCGGCGGCCAGCGCGCCTGCGCTGCCGCCGCGCCCCGCCCCCGCCGCCGCCGCGCGGCCAATGGAAGCGGGCGGACGGGCGGTGTTGTGGTCACGTGGAGCCGCCGGTGTAGTGGCGGCGGCACCGCCCCTCCCCGCCGCGGCGGGCAGTTTATAGCCCCGTGTGCCGCGCCCGCCCGTACCGCCTGTCCTCCCCCTCGCCACCCCCCCCCCCCCACCCCGCCCCGCCGCGGCGTGGGCCGTGCCGTGGGCCGTGCCGCCGGTGCGACACCGCAAAGTGCTCATCCTCGGGTACCGCGCCGTGGGTCAGTGCCGGGGGGGGGCTCGCGGTGGAGCTGCGCCCCTCGGCCCTATACGGTTCTGCGCCCTGCCCGGGGGGTGGGTGAGAGCGGGGGCTGCCCCACAAGGGCAAGGGGTGCCCCGCGGGGCCTGTGCCGGGTCCCTCGTGGGTGCTTCCCGTGCTCAGAGAACGGCGGGTCCCCACTCGGGGCGGGGGCTGTGGGGCCGTGGCTCAGTCAGGCTGGACACCCACCCCAGGAGCACCCATCACCCCGGGTCCCCTAGACACCCACCCACCCCGGGAGGGGCCCTTCCCCTGTCCCAGGGTGATGCTGGGACCCCGGGCCCCAGCCCTGCGCTTTCCTGCCCCCCGGGCACAACCTCCCTGGCTCACCAGTTCGTGGAGGGGAAGTTCGTGGAGTGCTACGAGCCCACGGTGGAGAGCAGTAAGTGTCGCGGGGGCGGGGGGAAGCTGCCTGCCCGGGGCCCCCTCTTTCTGCTGCCTCCATGGGCCCACGGGGGATGAGGACAGACACGTCCCCACTTCTGGGCTGTGCCCCACAGCCTGGTGCCAGGGTCTGAGGCACCCCCAGAGGCGGGTGGGAGGGGAGGCTCATCCCTTGCGGGGGGGGTGTCAGGGGAGGCTTATCCCTTGGAGGGGGGGTGTCCTGGGCAGCCCCGTTAACCCGGTGGCACCTCTGCAGCCTACAACAAGGATGAGTTCCAGCTCCAGCTGGTGGGCACGGCCGGGCAGGTAACGCTGGGGGGCAGGGGGACCCCAGGGTGGGGACACACACACACACGATGGGCTGCTGGCCCCCAGAGCCACCCCCAGCATGGGTCCTGCCCTCCCCCAGGAGGAATACGCCATCCTGCCCCACTCCTTCATCATTGGCGTCCACGGCTACGTCCTGGTGTACTCGGTGACATCCCTGCGGAGGTGAGGGACCCTGCCCAGCTGTCCCCGCGCCCTCGGGGCTGGGTCCCCTCGAGGGGCAGACCCCAGTGGGGGGGCAGGGCCCACAGCTCCCCTTCTCCCTCCAGCTTCCAGGTGGTGAAGACCCTTCACAAGAAGCTGTACGAGAGCTGGGGGAAGACGCGGTAGGTGCTGTCCCTCCTGGGGAAGGGGGGGGGCCTGGGGGGGGGCGGGCCCTCACCCTCCCCATGCCCACGGTGTGCCCGTGGTGCTGGTGGGGAACAAGGCGGACCTGTGCTTGCAGAGGTAAGGAGGGCTCTGGGGGTCCCCATCCCCTCCCACTGTCCCCCCCCTCCACCTGGTGGCCCGTCCTGCTCATCCTCTGCCGTGTCTCCAGACGGGAGGTGAGGACGGATGAAGGGAAGAAGCTGGCAGAGTCGTGGGGCGCCGTTTTCCTCGAGTCCTCAGCCAAGGAGAGCCAGGTGTGGGGCAGGGTGACGTACCCCACCCAGGGCTGGGAGGGGGGTCCCCCGGGGTTCCAGGGCTGATGTCCCCTCATCCCCAGGTGACCCAGGAGATCTTCATGAAGATCACCAAGGAGATGGACTGGGTGGACAGCTCTTACAGCAGATCCACCGGCTGCCGCCTGATGTGAGCCCTGCCCAGGGCCAACCCCCGGGATAGGACAGACCTCCCACGGGACTGTCCCCCCCAGCCCCAGCGGTGGCTTCAGGGGGTGTCCAGGGCCACCTGGCCCCACTGTTGTATGGGACCCCTCACTTTGCACAGGCTGTGGGGCTCACGAGGGGCTGGGAGTGAGGCGGGGGGCCTGTTCCAGCTGGGGAGCACCCCCTGCTAGTAGCTGCCCCCCCCGCCCCCCAAGGACACGTGGGGGCCGTTCCCCCTCCAGGCGTGGGGAGCCGGGGCTGAATGCGGGTGTTGTTCCCGGCGCGGGGCCGCAGACCGGCTGTGCCGCGTTGGCAGCCATCGCTCGGGGGAGTCGAGGCCGTGGGGCTGGAACAATTAAACATTGTTTTGTCCGTGAACCCCCTCGGAGCCCTGGGGGGGGCTGTTCCTGCTCAGGGGCGGAGTGGGGAAGGTGAGGCAGCGTGTGGGGGATCCCCTCAGCACGGGGCTCCCCCCGACCACAAATGCACTGTGGGGCAGAGCCCCCCCCCCCCCCATCCCATTGGGCTGAGCACTCCGGGGTGTCACTGGGTTCCTGGGGGGGGCTCTGCAACCCCCTTCCCACTCCCCCACCCCCTGGAGAGCCACAGCCTGGGCTGGGTGAGTGGGGGGGGCTCTGCCGGCGTGCCCAGCCTGGCTGTGGTTCCCCGTGTGGCTTATCTCCACCCAGTCAAGCTAATTACTGCTAATTACCCAATTACACTGCTGGGGAGGAGTTAGGGAGCTGCTGAGGAGGGAAAGGGGTGTCGGGGTGCGGGGAGCCGGGGGGGGGCACTCTGCACCCCGTGGTCGGTGTTGGGATGGAGAGGGGGGGTGGGCGCTGGGGTGTTGCAGCCGGGGTGGGCTGGTGGGGGTCGGCGCTCTTAGGGTCGTTGCGTGTCGTGTGTGTGTCCCCTCCCCGGACCCCCCATGTCTGGGTCTGGGGGCTTCACCTACCCGTGTCCTTGGTTCCCCCCCCAGGGGCTGTCCTGTCCCTGCCGGGGGTCCCGGGCCGGGACAGAGGGGAACCGGTGCTGCTTCCCCCCGCCCCCACCGGAGCGGGGTCTTCGCGCTGCCCCGGTGGGGCTGATCCGGGACCGGGGAGCGGAGCCGCCACCCTGATCCGGTCCCGCTCGGTTCGAGGGTGACCCCCAGGGCAAGGGGGGGCGAGGGGTGACGGGGCGGGCATGGGGGCTTCCCGTGCGCTTGGTCCCGGCTGCCCGGTACCGGGAGGCGGGGGGGCTCAGGCCCCCCACCCCCAGGGCCCCCGCGGTGTCCGAGCGGGCGGGGCCGGGGGGGGGCGTGGCCGCCGGTGCCGCCCCGCCGTGCCCACGTGCGCGCCGCCCGCCCCGGCGCCGGCGGGGTTAAGCGTCGCGGAGGGATCCCTCCCGGCAGCGTGCGCTGCGGCCCGCGCCGTCACACCCCCTTGCCGCCGCATCGCCCGCCGCGCACCCGTCTCCCTCCGCCCGAGCCCCCGCCGCCAAGTAGTGCGGGCGCGGCGGCGCCCCCCGGCCGCGGCCCCCAGGGCGCAGCGCGGCGGCCCCGGCGGGGCGGGCGGGCGGGCGCGGCGCGGCGGGGCGGGGCGGGGGCGGGCGGCGGGACCTACTTTCCTCTGGAAATGGCCGCGCCGGGGAGCACCGTCCGCCCCGCGCCCCGAGGCCCGTCGGCGTAGGGCGGCCGCGGGGGTAAGAGCCGGGTGGGGGGGCGGGGGGCGGCCCCGCTGGGGCTCCCGCGCGTTCGGGCCCGGACCCCGTGGCCCCGGAAGGGAAAGGCCCTGCCGTTCGTCCCCGGGCCGCGCCGCCTCCGCCTGGCCGCGCCGCCGCCTCCTCCCGGCCAGGCCTCCCCGGCGGCCGGGCCCGGAGCGCGGCCCCCGGCTCCCTTTGTGTCCGCTACCGGTACCGGCGATGCCTGCCGCCCAGGGAGCCGGCGGGGCCCGGGCCGCTGAGCCGCCGCCTGAGCGCAGGTACGGCCGGGCCCGGCGCTCCGGGGCCCCGGTGCCGGTGGCCGGGTAGGCCGCGGCGGGCCGGGGCATCGGGCCTGGCTGGCTTGGCCGCCCCGGGGGGTCCGGTTGCACCGGGGAGGGGGGGAGCGCGGCCGAGAGGCACGGGGGAAGGTGGGGGGACGTCCCAGCGCGGTGCTTCAGCCCCCCCGGAGCCCCGGGCAGGGCTGGCCGGGCCCCTCCGCCGCCCCCCCTGTCCCCGGTGCACGCCGGGGCCCTTCCGGGGAGCGCGCAGCCGGCCCGGGGCGGCCCTAATCCCGCCGGGATTACCGGGGAACTGGAGGGGATTTGCTGGGGGGGGGCCGCCACCCCTTCGTGGGCCGGGACCCCGCTGTGCCCGGCCGGGGGCTCTCTCTGACCCCCCCGCAACGCCTCGGGGGGCAGCCGGGGTTTCGGGGTGCCGGGGGCTGCCCCAGCGCGTTCCCCCCTCCCTGGTGCTTGGGTGGGGGGGTGTCGGTACGTCGGGGGGGGTGGGGGTGTTCCCTGGGCCTCTCCCCTGGGCATAGTTTACAGTCGGGTTTGGGGTGCCCCACCCGCAGCCCCCTGGCCCCCCCAGGTTTTTGGGGTGCACGTGAACAACTGGGGGACAGGGGGCTGCGGGTGGGGTTATGGCCCCCCCAGCTTTGGCCATGATGTTTAGGGGTGAACCCCCCTCCCCCTACACCTATCCTGGGACCGCCTCCCAGTGCTGGGGGGGGCTCGGCCAGATCGATGCTCACCCTGGGGAAACTGAGGCACGGGCAGCGGCCAGGTGCTGAGGGGGGGTACCCCGGGCACCTGGCTTTATTGCTGCACCCCAAATCCCACCTGGCCCTGCAGCAGGAGGCAGTGGGGGGGGTTCCAGCTTCGCCACGGGCACTGGGGTTGCTTCCCCCTCCTGCCCATTGAGCCTGTGCTGCCCCTGCTGCAGGGGTCTGGGGGCTCCCCAGGGGTCCCAGTGTGCCCCCAGGGCTGCGTGCCCCCACATCCCCTCCCCCCTCAGGGTTTAATTTGGGTCACGTACCCCCAGCCCTTGCCTGGCCTTGTCGATGGGGAGCGGGCTGCCCCAGGACGTCACTGCGCCGTCCCCACCCTGAGCTGGAGGGGACGACCTGGGAGCCGGTGGATGATGAGGGAGTTGGGGGGGACCATCCCCGCTGTGGGGCATGGGGTCTCGTGGAGCCCCGGGGAACCGGGACCCACCACCCGCTCCTGGCACGTGCAGGGAGGGGTGCTCCCACCGGGCTGAGACCCCACGAACTTGCCTCAGGGGGAGCAGCTGGAGGGGGCTGCCCTGTCCATTGGGCGGGGTGTCGTGGGGGGCTGCGAGGGGGGCTGGGGAAGGGCCTCTACATCCCTATGCTGATGGATCTCGCCCCCCTTGCAGCCGCGGGCCTCCCCCGAGGGACGCCGCAGGCAGGATGGACGAACAGAAGCCGCCCAGCAAGGAGAAGGACACGGATGCTCCAGGTGAGTGTGGGGCATGGCAGGGTGCTGAGGGAAACTGGTGCTTTCCCGTGCACCCCCCCACCTCTCCCCACCCGAGGTAGCTGACACCCACTTTGCTGGCAGCCGATGGGGCCGTGCCCTCAGAGGAGATGGGCAGCGCAGAGGGGGACCCCCTGAAACCCCCCGAAGGAGCCTCTGTGGGGCCGGAGCTGGAGAGCACAGACACAAAGGGGCCTCCCCAGGCTGGCAGGTGAGGACAGGGGGGCTCAGGGGGTGGCATGGAGCTGGTGGCGGGGTCCCGCATGTCCCTGACACCCCCATTTCTCCCCCAGCATGCCAGCCCGCCGCTGTGCCCTCTGCAACTGTGGGGACTGGAGCCCGCATGGGCAGCGGGAGCTGCAGCGCTTTGAGCCGGCACCCGACTGGCCCGAAAGGCTGGTGGGCTACGAGCCCCCCGAGGGTCCTGGCCAGTCCCCCCAGCAGCTGGAGGCGGCAGGCAACGACTTGGCGCAGATCGGCTTCTCCAAATGGGTGACTCCGGCGCAGCTCTTCGAGCCGACGGGTAAGTGCAGTCGCAGCACTGGGGTCCCCATCCCCCCTCCCTGGGTGTCCTGCCCAGCCCGGGGACACCCCCTTGTCCCTGACACCCCCTTCCCACAGGGCACTGCTGGGTCCACCGCTGGTGCGCAGCCTGGTCGGCCGGCGTGGAGCAGGAGGCGGCGGGGCTGGCCGGTGTGGACAGAGCTGTTTTCTCAGGGATCTCACAGGTGAGCGGGTCGCGGGGGGGCGGCGGGGGCTCGGCCCAGCCCCGGGCAGCATCTCTGATCCTGCCGGGCTCCTCTGCTTTCAGAAATGTGAACACTGTCGGCGGATGGGGGCCACCATCCCGTGCCGGGCTGCTGGTTGCCCCCACCTCTACCACTTCCCCTGCGCCGCCGCCAGCGGCTGCTTCCAGTCCATGAAGACCCTGCGTCTCCTGTGTCCCGAGCACGTGGCTGAGGCCGTGCAGATGGGTGCGTGCAGGCTGGGGCCGCCAGTCCCAGGTGCTGGGTCCCCTCCTGCTCTGGAGAGGGGTCCTGGGGGGGGACAGAGCCTGGCAAGGAGGTGGCCCTGACAGCCCTCCTCTCTCCCCCTATCCAGAGGACGCCCGGTGCTCAGTGTGCGATGGGCCGGGCGACCTGCGGGACCTGGTTTTCTGCACCAGCTGCGGGCAGCACTACCACGGGGCCTGCCTGGACATCACCCTGACGCCCTGCAAGCGCTCAGGCTGGCAGTGCCCCGAGTGCAAAGTGTGCCAAACCTGCAGGTGAGCCCACGTCCCCATGGCAGGGTGGGACAATGAGGGGTGGACGAGAGGGGGATGCAGCCCTCACCCCTGCCCCTGCACCCCACAGGCAGCCTGGTGAGGACTCCATGATGCTGGTCTGTGAGGCTTGCGACAAGGGCTATCACACCTTCTGCATGGAGCCGGCCATCGAGGGGCTCCCTGCCGACTCCTGGAAGTGCAAGGTGCGTCCTGCTCTTACTGAGGGGGTACAGGGGTGCCCCCTCCCTCCTCTCCCTAACTCTTTGATATGCCTCTGCATCCCCCACAGAACTGCCGGGTCTGCTCCGACTGTGGCCGGCGCCCGGCAGCGCTCGACCCCGGCTGCCAGTGGTACCGGAGCTACTCAGTGTGCGAGGGCTGCCAGCAGCGCCGCGACGCAGAGGATGCCCATGGGGCACTGGCACACGCGCCACCGATGGACCCACCTGCCCAGACGTGAGTGGGGATGGGGGGACTGGTTGGGGAGGTGTCCGGCTGGGTGTCCCCTTTGTGTCCCACAGCCCTGGGGAGGGGGTGGCCTGAGCCCTCCTCCCCTCACCTGGTCTCCCCATCCAGGTTGGCGGCCCCTAACTGCAGCGAGCCAACGGATGTGCCCGTCCCCCCACCTGAGCCGGAGCCTGTGGGGTGCAGTGAGGAGATGCAGCCAGGGGGGAACCCCGAGGAGGCACCCCCAGGTGATGGCGGGCCTCCTCCCGGCGAGCCGACCCCTGTGGAGGTGCCCCCCAGTGAGGTGCCCCCTGATGAACTGCCCCTCGATAAGCCACCTCCTGATGTGCAGCCCCCTGATGTGCAGCCCCCTGAGGAGCCCCCTCCTCTCGTGCAGCCCCCCGAGGAGCCCCCTCCTCTCGTGTTGCCCCCTGATAAGCTGCCCCTTGAGAGACCATCCCTTGACGAGCCACCCCTCGAGAGACCCACCCTCGAGGAGCTGCCCCCCAGTGATCCACCTCTTGATGAGCTGCCCCTTGACGTACCTCCCCTCGATGAACTGTCCCCCAATAAACGACCGCTCGAGGAGTCACCCTCTGACGAGCTGCCCCTTGGCAAATTGCCCCCCAATGAGCCACCCCCCAACGAGCTGCCCTGTGACAAATCGCCCCCCGACGAGTCACCCCCTGAGGAGCTGCCCCTTGATGAACCGCCCCCCGATGAACCACCCCTCGACAAACTGCCCCCTGAAGAACCTCCCCCTGACGAGCTGCCTCCCAAAGAGCTGCTCCCCAGCGAGCCACCCTCCGAGGAGGACCCTAAGCCACCAGGTAATAAATGGAAGACCCTCTGGGTCTGTCCCCTTTCCTCTCCGGTTGTCTCCCATGGGTGCAGGGGTCTCGCACCTGGGTCCTCTCCCAGCACTGGTCTTGTGTGACCCTCAACCTGTTGACCCTGGTTTCATGCTTCAGTGCCCCATTTTGGGGGTATGTTGAGGGCTGGGGGGGTGTCCCTGGGCCAGGTTGAGGCAATGCTTGTTGCCTCTCGGTGCCAGCCTGGGTGGCACAGGGGGTGGAGGGGACCCCTGCGTCCCCCTCACCCATGGCCCCGTTCCGCAGGTCTCCTCCCCGAGGTGGCTGTGGCGGAGGAAGCACCAGCCCTGGCCCCAGAGGTGCCCCCTGAGGAGGAGATGGAGCTGGAGCCGGAGACCTTGCTGCCCCTCAAGACGGCACCCCCACCCACGGCTCCCCCAGGTAGGTCTGGGGAGGTGCTGGGGTCGGGGAGGTTGTCTCTTCTGGGGGCTGCAGCGTCACCATCCTTTCCTCTCCACCCCCCCAGATCTCCGCGCTGTCTCACCCGCCTGCCCCCCAGACCCCTCGCCCAATACCAAGGAGCATGAGGTGCCTGGGTCACCCACCCCAGCCCTTCCCGAGCCCCCTGGCAGCCCCGGCACTGCCATGGACACTGAGCCCCCTGGCTCCCCGCCACCCCCCCTGGGCTCCCCTGCCTGCACCCCGGCTCCCACCGAGCGCCCTGAGGATGAGGAGATGGAGACAGCCGCTGGCGAGGGGGAGTCACCAGCCAGCCCCCCCAGAGATGGCCCCCATGCCAGCCCTGCCCCAGAGCTGGGGCCCTTCCCAGGCCTGCCTGAGGAGGAGGAAGAGGAGGAGGAAGAGGCACCGAGGCTGGAGCGGGAGGGCACCAGTGGGAGCTCCCCGCCACTGAGTGAGGAGGATGCGCTGGAGGAAGGTCGGGCTGGGGGGGACCCTGAAGCCAAGGGGTCCCCATTGCTCCTGGAGCCGGAGGAGCTGGGCCCCGAGACCCCCATGGAGGTTTGCACCACTGGGGAGAAGCTGCTGGGGCGTGGAGATGAGGGAGGCCCTGAGCCCCCCGCCCTGCGCCCCCGCCCTGACATCCTCAACGAGATCTCCAACCTGAGCCAGGGGGATACGAGCAGCAGCTTCCCAGGCTCGGAGCCGCTGCTGGGCTCCCCGGACCCTGAGGGCGGAGGTTCCCTGTCCCTTGAGCTGGGGCCGGCCTCGGCTGACGCCAGCCTGCAGAAGGAGGACGCTGGGTCGCTGCCGCTGGGCGCTGAGACCGACGATTCACTGCTCTTTGAGCCGGCTACCAAGGGGGACGGGGACAAGAGCCGGCGGCGCAGCTCCCCGGGGCGCTCCCGTGTCAAGCAGGTATTGGAGGGACCCTGCCAGCCCCGATCTCGTGGGGGGAGACCTACAACCCTGCTGGGGCGCCCGGGCTGCCCCTGCGGCGAGTTAAGAGAGGGCCGAGTGTGTGATGGGGGTGGGATGGGGGCTGTGCCCCTCCGCTGCCCCTGCCCTGGCTGGGATGCGTGGCAGGGGTCCGGCTGGGCCCCCCCAGGTTGCTGTAACCGCCCTCTTCCCTTGGCCCTAGGGTCGCAGCAGCAGCTTCCCCGGGCGGAGACGCCCCCGAGGTGGGTCCCACGGGGGCCGGGGCCGGGGCCGTGCACGCCTGAAGTCGACCACCTCATCCGTTGACACCCTAGCAGTAAGGCTGGGCTGGCAGAGGCGGGGGGGCTGGGGTGGGGGGATGTCCCCAAGCTGTTAGATGGCAGCATTGAGAGCCAAGCGTCCCCCACCCTTCTCTTTCCCTGTATCCTGGTCCCTGGGAAAGGCTCAGAGTGGGGTGGGGTGGGTGGAGGTCCTCGGAGTGGGGAGGAGACTGGCTGGGGCTGTGCTGCAGGTCTGGGGGGGTTCACCCCACAAGCATAGGGATAGTGCGGAGTTGCCCCCCAGGAAGGGGCTGGAGTGCAGGCAGGCAGGGGGTCTGCTGCCCCTGGCATGTTCCTGTGCCCCCCTGGTTTGGTACCAGGCTGTGGCTGGTGCCCCCCCCTCACTGCACGGAGAGTGAGGGTCCTTGGTGTTGAGACCCTTCTTTTACCCCTAGCTTGCTGACGTGGAGAGCTCACCCAGCAAGGAGGAGGACGAGGATGATGACGACACGATGCAGAACACGGTCGTCCTCTTCTCCAACACCGACAAGTTCGTGCTTATGCAGGTAACCAGGGTGCTGCGGGCTGGACAGATGGACAGGACAGGCTCCTGTCCCCCCCACCACCAGCTCCTGCGCCCCCTCGGCTCCTTTCATGGCCTTGCTCCCTTAGGACATGTGCGTGGTGTGCGGCAGCTTCGGGCGTGGGGCCGAGGGCCATCTCCTTGCCTGCTCCCAGTGTTCCCAGTGCTACCACCCCTACTGCGTCAACAGCAAGGTGAGGGTAACTGGGATCCCTGGCCCCACACCGGCTGGGCATCAGGGACCCACAGAGCCGGGCCGTGTCCCTTGGGGCACGCGCACGATGTCATGCCGAGCATGTCCGTGTAGTTGTGCTGTGCTCTGGGGGTGTCCCCTGTGGCCGTGCCGAGCCCAGGGGTGCCCCCGGCCCTTCCCATGGCTCACATGGCTGTCCCCCTTTGTCCCCAGATCACAAAGGTGATGCTGCTGAAGGGCTGGCGCTGCGTGGAGTGCATTGTCTGTGAGGTGTGCGGCAAAGCCTCCGACCCCTCCCGGCTCCTGCTCTGTGATGACTGCGACATCAGCTACCACACCTACTGCCTGGACCCCCCCCTGCAGACTGTGCCCAAGGGCGGCTGGAAGTGCAAGTGGTGTGTGGGGAGGGGGGTGTGGGGGCGCGAGGGGAGCCCTGGAGGAGGGGGGGCTCAGGGCTGCTGCTGACCCCTCGTTTCCCCCCTCCCCAAAGGTGCGTGTGCTGCGTGCAGTGTGGGGCAGCTTCCCCCGGCTTCCACTGTGAGTGGCAGAACAACTACACCCACTGCGCGCCCTGCGCCAGCCTGGTCGTCTGCCCCTTCTGCCGCGAGAAGTACGTGGAGGACGACCTGCTCATCCAGTGCCGGCACTGCGATCGGTGAGCACGCGGCCCTTAGGATTCCCAACGGGGGGATTCCATGGTTCTCCGCGCTTGGGAATCGCTGTGGGGGTGGTCAGGGTGCATGATGGGTCCCCGCTGCCTGCAGGTGGCTGCACGCGGCGTGCGACAGCCTCTTCACGGAGGAGGAGGTGGAGCAGGCTGCGGACGAAGGCTTCGACTGCAGTGCTTGCCAGCCCTACGTGGTCAAGCCAGCCGGTGAGCACCCCGGGCCGGGGGGAGCCTGTGGGGTTTGGGGGACTTTGGAGGACATGGGGACTCACCTCCCCATCTGCTTTTCCCTCTGCAGTGCCCGCTCCTCCCCCAGAGATCGCCTCGGTCAAGGCCAAGGAGCCAGGTACGTGTGGTGCCGAAATCAGTGCCCGGGTTGGTGGTGTGGGTCATACCTAGTGCTGGCCGTGCAGCCAGCCCTGGCTTTTGTCCCCAACATTGGCTTTTGTCCCTACAGAGCCCCAGTATTTCCGCTTCGAGGGCGTGTGGCTGACGGAGACGGGGATGGCGGTGCTGCGCAACCTCTCCCTGTCACCCCTGCACAAGCGGCGGCAGCGCAAGGGCCGGCTGGGCACCCTCAACGGGGACGGGGGGCTGGAGGGGGGCGACCCCCTGGGCCCTGACGACAAGAAGGATGGTGACCTGGACGCCGACGAGCTGCTCAAAGCCGAAGGTGCGTTTCCCTGGCAGGCGAGGTGGGGGGGGCTGCAGTGTGGGGCTTCCCGCTAACGCGTTCCCCCTCCGCGGCAGTGGGTGTGGAGCACATGGAGTGTGAGATCAAGCTGGAGGCTCCAGCCAGCCCCGACCGTGACATCGGGGCTGACGTGGACTCGGGGAAGGGGCTGGAGGACCCGGAAGAGTGCAAGAAGAGGAAGCGCAAGCCGTACCGGCCTGGTGAGTGCTGCCCAGGGCCATCCCCTAGGGCTGGACACCCCCCCCAGGCCCTGCTGTGACCCCCCCACCTCCTCTTTCTCTGCTTACCAGGCATTGGTGGCTTCATGGTGCGGCAGCGCAAGTCCCACACCCGCCTGAAGAAGGTGTCGGCGGTGCTGGCCGAAGTGGGGCGTGAGGGGCTGAGCGCCGAGGGGCACCCGGAGGAGGGTAGGGCCCAGTGGCACCTGTTCCCTTCCCCATCCCCCTGCCCTCTTGTACCCTGGGGATGGAGAGGGACTGCGGGGTGTACCCCGTGGTGCTGTACCCGAGCCTTTCCTGTGCCACAAGAACAGCCCCAAACTCCTTTGGGGGGAGGCGTTAACGGGGGTGGTTGTTGCAGGGGCTCCAGGGGACCTGCCAGCCGAGGGGAGCCTGGATCCGGGCTCAGCAGAGGGCGATGAGAAGAAGAAGCGCCGAGGAAGGAAGAAGAGCAAGTTGGAGGACATGTTCCCCCCATACCTGCAGGTGGAATGGATGGGGGGGTGGAGGTGGCCCTGGGGGAGGGACACGGAGGTGGCCCTGGGCTGGGGTAAACAGAGGTGTCCCGGGGGTGGGTGGAGGGTGGGGGTGGACGGAGGCGGTGGAGGTGGCCCTGGGGTGGACGGATGTGGCGCTGGATGAGGGGCACGCCCCGAGGGACGCTGTGGCACTGACAGCAGCTCCCCCTTGGGCAGGAGGCATTTTTCGGGAAGGCGCTGATGGACCTGAGCAGGAAGGCGCTGCTGGCGGCGGGCGGCGTCGGGGACGGGGCTGCCCGCCCCTCCCTGGGCCAGGGCGCCCCGCGACCCAAGGGGGACCCCAACCTGGCCGGGGCACTGCAAGGTGCCCCCCCCGAGAGGAGGGAGACCCCCACACACCCCCGAGGTGAGTGCGGCCGGGAGCCGGACCGGGGGCCCAAACCCCGGCCACCGTCCCTGAGAAAAGAGGGGTCACACGAGGACTTGGGGGCTGCTGGGGGGGCCTTTGGGGGGCTGTTGGATGCGGGGGGTTGTTGGAGGATGCAGGGGGTTGTTGGGGTTGCCAGTGACACCGAGGGCTGTAGGAGGGCACCCGGGGGCGGTCGGGGCGGGGGGGTCACTGGTCTGCCCCCACTTGCCCGGGAGGCCCGGCCCCACTGAGGCCTGGTGCTCCGCAGGGGATGATAGCACCGACGGCAGCGCCGCCGCTCCTGACGATGACGGCAAGGACGACTCGAAGGCCGAGGACCTGGGTGAGCTCCGGGGACGCCCCCGGCCGTACCGGCGGGTTGTGCGGGACGGACCGAGTCCTCCGCGGGGGCCTGGCGGAGGCGGCCTAGAGCGCCTGCGACCATCGAGACGGAGCCGCTCTATGGTTGAGGAGTACGCTCTAGGCGGGGGACGGGAAGGGCGGGTGGGAACTCTATGGTTTCCCCGGCTCGTGTGACCATAGAGTGGCGCGTAGAGCGCCCTCGCGTGGCGCGGCGGGCCTGGCGGCCGGGGGGCCATGGCGGGGTCCCGGGGTGCTGAGGGCTTCTGCCGGTTCCTCCTCGCAGGGACCGAGGAGCCGAAGGATTCCCCGGACCCCGGGGACGCCGAGAAACCGGCCACCCCGGGCGAGGGTGCGCTGAGTTCTGACCTCGACAAGATCCCTACAGAAGGTGAGCCCCCTGCCCCCTTGGCAGCCGAAGTGAGGGGGGTCCCGGGGCCGAGACCCCCGCGTTTCTCCCCGTCTCCCGTCAGCGTGAGATTTGCACTAGATGCTGCCTGCAATGGTTCAGCTCTTCCTTTCCCCCCCCCTCCCCGGCCCTGCAGAGCTGCCCAAGATGGAGAGCAAAGACGTCCAGCAGCTCTTCAAGGACGTGCTAGGCTCGGCGGAGCGCGGGGAGCAGCCCCTCAACTGCGTGGCCGCAGGGATGGAGGCCAGCGGCGCAGGGCAGGACCCCAGCCGGGCGCAGCGGCCGTTCCTGCAGGGAGACCTCCAGCTGTCAGGGCAGGGTGGGTGGAGGCGGCGCAGCCCCCAGCCGAGATGTGGGGGTCGGGGGAGTCCTGGTGGGTGGGGGAGAAGGGCAGGACTCACCGTCTGCCCTGGGAGAACCAATGTGTTGCGTCCTTGTCAGGGCTGAGCTGTTGGAACGCTGCAGTATGGGATTCCTGGGTCTTCCCCCTTGCTCTGGAGATGAATGTTGAAAGTGTTTTGGGGGTGTATGGAGGGATCTCGTATTGTCAGAGGGCTGCAGGGGCCCCCAGGGCACACGCAGGCTTGAGCCCCAGCTCTGCCTTCCCTGCAACACCTCTCCTTTCCCTCGCAGGGAGCGTTTCCCTGGGCTCGCTTTCCGGAGCCATTTCCCTGGAGTCATATTCGGGAGTCTGCCAGTCTCCGTTCCTCGATAACAGGTATGAGGGCGCCTGGGGGAGCTGGGGTTGGTCTTCGTAGAGAAAGCCAACCCTGGGGTGTTGTGGGACCATCTCTTTACTCACACCCTGCCGGTCCATGATGCGTTTTCCCAACGCAGGGAGCGTAGTGGCTTTTTCAGCCCAGACCACTGCGAGCCTGAGAGCCCCTGGGCCAGCAGCTCGGCCGCCACCACCCCCTCGACACCCACGACGCCCACGACAGAAGGCGAGGGTGACGGGCTGTCCTACAACCAGCGCAGCCTGCAGCGCTGGGAGAAGGACGAGGAGCTGGGCGAGCTCTCCACCATCTCACCCGTCCTCTACGCCAACATGAACTTCCCCAACCTCAAGCAGGATTATCCAGGTAGGGCTCTGGGGGGGCTGCGGCCAGGGCGAGGGCAGGGGGGGAGCTGGATGCAACGTAACATCCCTAGTCCCTGTTTGGAGAGGAGATCCTGTCCACTCTGGCACAGGGCTTGGCTGTGGGACTGAAGTGCTCCTGGTAGCGATGGTGGGGGCTCTCAGTGCCAGCTACTGGGCAGGAGACCATCCCCACACATAAAGGGGGGTGGGCACCTGCTGAGGGTCTGGGTGGGCTCATCAGATATGGACTAACGTCACTTTTCTCCTCTTCGTCTGCTGCTACCGGACTCCCAGACTGGTCGAGCCGTTGCAAACAGATCATGAAGCTCTGGAGGAAGGTCCCCGCCACAGACAAAGCCCCTTACTTGGTGAGTGCTGGGGTGTTGCTGGGACGGGGGGCCTGGGCGCCGGGGGGCTGTGAGTCAGCTGGCTTCGTGTTTTTGTTAGCAAAAGGCCAAAGATAACCGGGCGGCTCATCGCATCAACAAGGTGCAGAAGGTACGTGCTGGCGCGGGGAGGTGCCCGGCGGCCCTGGCCCAGCCCTGGGGGATATGGTGGGCCTGCCCCCTTAGCCCCTTCCCCCGCTCACTGGGAGGACAGGCATGGGTCCCCTGACGGCTGGGCTCTCTCTGCAGCAGGCCGAGAGCCAGATCAACAAACAGACCAAAGGGGAGGGACTGCGCAAGCCAGAGAGGCCCTCGCTGCACCTGCGGATCCCAGTGCCGCCAGGGGCACAGCCCGTCTACATTGGCAGCCCACCTGCCGCCGGCGAGGGTTTCCTGAAGCCCCCGGCAGGTGCCGGAGTGGGCCCAGAGTCACCCAGCGATCTCTTTCTCAAGCTCCCCCCCCAGTCCCCTGCCCAAGTGCCTTCGCACGATCCCTACAGCGCAGCACCTGCCTACGCGCTGGAGCCCCGCTTCCCCTCGCCCCTGGGCCAGAGCCCCACAGCGGGTGCTGCCTTCCAGCCCTTCCCTGGCCAGCCCCAGCCCCTTGCCGGACCCCGTCCTGTCCCTGGCTCCCAGCCCCCTGACTTCCACCCCACGCCGCCTGGCACCCCCCGGCACCAGCCCGGCACCCCTGACCCTTTCTTGAAGCCCCGGTGTCCCTCTTTGGACAACCTGTCAGTGCCAGGGAGCCCCGGGGCTCGCCCCCCTGAGGCCCTGCTCTCTCCCCTACCTTTTGGGGAGCAGAAGAAGGGTCTGGAGGTGAAGAAGGAGGAAGGGGGGAGCCTGGGGGTCTGCTCGCCTGGTTATGCCCCCACCATGGGCTATGGGGACTCCCCGGGCGGCCCCCACCTCTCCGCTGCGGATTTGAAGGCGGCCGACGTCTTCAAAGCCCCCATGACCCCGCGGGTCTCTCAGGTAGAGCCACAGAGCCCGGGGCTGGGGCACCGGCCCCCTGACTCCCATCCCCTGGCCCCCTCGCCCCCCAGCCACCCTGATCTCTACCGCCAGTCGCCCTACCCGGACCCCTACTCACAGCCCCCGCTGACACCCCGTCCACAGCCTCCCGAGACCTGCTGTGTCCTCCCGCCCCGCTCCCTACCCTCGGAGCCCTTCTCCCGCGTCCCTGCCAGCCCCCAGTCCCAGTCTAGCTCCCAGTCCCCCCTCACCCCACGACCACTCTCCAACGAAGCCTTTTGCCAGTCCCCTGTCACCCCCCGCTTCCAGTCTCCAGACCCCTACTCCCAGCCACCCTCCCGGCCCCAGTCCCGGGACCCCTTCACCCCCCTGCACAAGCCCCCCCGGCCCCAAATGCCAGAGCCGGGGTTCAAGTCGGTGCCGCTCTCGCACAGCCCGGCGGCCGGCGGGGGCTTTGGGGGCACCCCAGTGGGTGAGCCCCATGCCAAGGCGCCGGGTGGGCAGCAACCCCCCTTTGCCCGCTCCCCTGGTGCCAGCGTCTTCCCGGGCGGCCAGCCCCCTATGCGCTTCACCTTCCCCCCAACTGTCTCAGAGCCGCTCAAGGGCTCCCCGTCCCACCAGCCCCATGGGATCAACAGCCATTATGTCCCTGGCAAGCCCCAGAGTTCAGCCTATGCCTCGTCCCCTGGTTTCCACCAAGCCAGCAGCCCGCTGGGGCCAGGCACTGCGGCTGCTGAGACCTACAGCCTCTCGCCTCTCCGGCCGCCCTCGGTGCTGCCGCAGCAGCTGCCAGCCCCCCCGCAGCAGCAGGACACCTCCGTCACCTTCCTGCCCCGAGCCACGCTGGGGCCACCAGCTGACAAGAGGGAGGAGGTGGCTGCAGGGCTCTCAGCACCCCCAAACCGGGACCTGGCAGAGCTGCCTGGCAGCCAGGACGGCACCCTCGGCACCATGAGCCAGTCGGAACTGGAGAAACAGCGTCAGGTGAGGGCCCGCCAGTGGTCGGGCCGTATCTGTCTGGTTAAAGGGAGGAACCAGGACCTCTGCGGTCCCTGGTGGGGTCAAGGAGCCTGGTTCTGCTTCTGGCTCCTTCCCCGGAGGCATGGAGGGGACATGAGCACCTGGGGTGGGGGGCATAGATTGGCCCAGCCAAAGTGGTCTTTGCATGGTTTGTCCCTGCATCCTGGGACGCAGGAGCTGGTTTTGCTCCTGTGTCTCTGCTCTTGGTCCTAATGTTTGGTTCCTCCCAGCGCCAGCGGCTCCGCGAGCTGCTCATCCGCCAGCAGATCCAACGCAACAGCCTGCGGCAGGAGAAGGAGAGCGCGGCAGCGGCTGCCACCTCCTCACCAGCAGGCTGGGCCCCCGAGGCCAGCACCCAGGCCTTCGAGTTGGGACGGGGCATGGCCCCCTACCAGCCAGCACAGGTAGGAGGGCTCAGGGGATGGCTCTGCTGGGAGGCTCGGGGTGGATGGAGCGGGTCACGACGTGTCCTTCGCTCACCTTCCAGGATAAGGGTCTTCTCGGGACACTGGCCACTGCTGCCAGCGCTGGGAAGCTGCCTGGCTCCGTCATGGTGCAGGCGGCATTCGCGCAGGATGAGCGGCTTTCCCGGCCCCCACCGGCAGCCACGCCATCCACCTTGGACATCAACGGGAGGTGAGCGCCCAGCGGCGGGGTGAGGGGTTCACTGCAGACGATTAGAACTGAGCGGGGCTTCACCCTGGTGGGTTGCGTCCCCTCTGGGTCTTGCTTGTGATCACCTGGGGGGACAGGGTGGCAGTGGTTTTGCGGGGTGTCTGGTGTGGTCTGAGGGGATTGGGACCCCTAGGGTGCTGCATGTGGTGTGTCGTGGCTGCGGCAGCGCTAATCTGGTCCTGACGCTGCGGTGTCTTGCAGGACGGCAGTGGGTCCCCCCCAGGCTTTCTACCCCCGTGGGGTCTTCCCGGCGCCATCCCCGCAGCAGCAGCATCTCTGGCAGCAGCAGCAGCAGCAGCAGCAGGCGGCTGCGGCCCTGCGGCTCCCTGTCACCTCCCGCTTCGCCCCACCGGCCGCCGGCACCCCCGTGGGCAGCCTGGGCACCCGCCTGCCAGCACCCACTGAGACGGTGCCCGCCTCGCCCGCTGCCCTGGGCGGCCCCTTCATTGAGCTGCGGCACAACGTGCAGAAGGGACCTGGGGGGGTCATGGGCTCCCCCTTCGCCCCCCAGGCGCCCCGGCCCCGCTTTTTCCTGCCTGGGGAGGAGGGCACCCCCCAGGCCCTCTGTGCCCCCGTCGTGCCCATGCAGGCGCTCCCTACCCCAGCGCTGCAGCCCCCGAAGATGCCGGTGCCGCTGCCGCCTGCCTCCCCGCAGGGTGCTGAGATGAGCAACAGCCACCACCAGCCTCACGCCAAAGTGGCCGCCCCCCCGCCGCTGCCGGCCCCCAGCCTGGAGCTGCAGCACGTCCCCCCGCGCCCGCTGTCCTCCGGCTCCGCTCTCCGCCCCGAGGGACCCAAGGACAGCCCCGCACCGGACCCCACGCCAGCTCCGGCCCCGGGGAAGAGCCATCTGAGCCTGGAGGGAGGACGTCTGCCCTGTGAGGTGCCAGTGGAGCCTGATTTGGATGATGACTTTGGCTCCCACAAAGACCTGGAAGATGACGATGATTTGGCCAACCTGAGCCTGGATCCGGACGTGGCTAAAGGGGACGATGACTTGGACAACCTGGACAGTCTGGAGACAGCGGACCCCCACCTTGATGACCTGCTGAATGGCGACGAGTTTGACCTGCTGGCCTACACTGACCCTGAGCTGGACACCGGTGACAAGAAGGACATTTTCAATGAGCACCTTCGCCTGGTCGAGTCAGCCAACGAGAAAGCCGAACGCGAAGCCCAGCTCAAGACAGAGCTGCCGGCCCCCAGCTTGAAGCTCCCCGATGCCGGAGACAACAAAGACGCTGCCCCATCCGTGGAGGACCAGGAGGTGCCCAAGGAAGGGCTGGTGCCCGGGGTGGGTTTGGGACCTGCTCCCTGCCTGACGGGCTCAGCGCTGGTGCCCGACCCAGCTTTCAAGGCGCAGGGCACAGAGGCAAAGGCGGGCTCGTTGCCCACCGATGTCAAGCCCAAGCTGGAGGACGGCTGCCTGAAGACCTCTCCCTGCCAGTTCACCACCAGTGGCCCTGAGCGGCTCCCGGTCCCCATCAAGTCAGAGGCCCTGCAGGGCACCGATAAGATCTCTGCCTCGCTGGGGCTGGGCCTCAAATCTGGCCAGACCCTCCTGAGCACCGGGGCTGGCCCAGCTCGCCTCGGCTTGACTCACTTCACTAACAGTGGCCACACTGGCGTCCCTGTGCCGGAGAAGGACCCCTACGCTGGCCCTGGCCGCGGGCTGGCCCCTACCCAACTGGGCAACCAGAGCAACCCTTTGCTGGAGAAGTTTGAGCTGGATGGGGGAGCCCTGGGCCTGGGCAGCGCACAGCAATCGCCGGCCGACGACCTGGACAAGATGGAGAGCTCACTGGTGGCCAGTGAGCTGCCCCTGCTCATTGAGGACCTGCTGGAGCACGAGAAGAAGGAGCTGCAGAAGAAGCAGCAGATGTCGGCCCACCTGCCTCGAGGCACCCCCCACCTCCCGGCCCCAGGGCACCCCATGCTGCACACAGTAGCGGCCGGGCAGCCCCCCGAAGGGCAGCCACCCCGCCTGGGTGCCCCACAGCCGTCCCTCCAGCTGGGGCTGGTGGCCAGGCCTCCGCTGATGCCGCCGCAGCCCCCCCGGCTCGGCACACCCCAGCAGGGCCAGGCGCTGGCCCCCCACATGGGCATGGCCCCCGGGCAGCCCCACGTACTGGCAGCCCCTCACGGCGTGCAGGTGGCCCTGGCACAGCCGCAGCAGAGCCAGCAGCAGGTGCTGGTACAGAAGCCGATGGCCGGGGTGCAGCCGCCCACCCTGGGCTTGAAGCCCCCCCAGCTCATCATGCAGCAGCAGTTGGCCAACAGTTTCTTCCCGGACACAGGTAGGGGCTGTGGGCTGTTGTTTTGGGGTGACACGGGGCCCTTTTGGGTGGGGGGCGTAGGGCCGGATGCGCTGTGGCACTGTCTGCTGACTCTTTCTTAGCAGACCTGGACAAGTTTGCGGCCGAGGACATCATGGACCCCATTGCCAAGGCCAAGATGGTGGCTCTGAAGGGCATCAAGAAGGTGATGGCTCAGGGCAGCATCGGGGTGGCCCCGGGCATGAACAGGTAAGGAGCGCAGTGGTCAACGGGGCACAGCCTGAGGTGGGCAGGGCACCTTGGCCCCAGCTCATCCCTCGTCTCTGCGTGTCCCCACCAAAGGCAACAGGTTTCCCTACTGGCCCAGCGGCTCTCAGGGGGCCCAGCTGTTTCCGAGATGCAGAATCATTTGCTGGCAGGGAGCGGGCAGGTGAGTGGGGTGTCCGGGCAGGGGGACAGCGGTCCTCTCGGGGCTTGGGTCCTAGCCAGGCAGGAGCTGCTCTGGACGGTGGGTTCACGGTCCCCTGGGGAGGTGGGGGCTGTGGAGAGGGGACAGGGGGGCACCACAGAGGGGGAATGGTGTGGTGCATGTCCTCAATGCTCCCCCCTCTGCCAGGAGAGGAGCGGCACAGACCCGACGCAGGCTCGTCCCAACCCACCCACCTTCGCGCAGGGCGTCATCAGTGAGTACCGATGTGGTGGGGGGACCAGGGTAGTGCTGGCCGGGTCTCATCCTGCCTGTGCAGGCTGGGCTGAGCAGAGCTGTGGCCAGGCTCGCTCCGGAGCCAGGATCCCTGCTGAGCTGAGCCCTCTCCCCACTCCCGCAGACGAGGCCGACCAGCGGCAGTACGAGGAGTGGCTCTTCCACACGCAGCAGCTCCTGCAGATGCAGCTGAAGGTGCTGGAGGAGCAGATTGGGGCCCACCGCAAGTCGCGCAAAGCCCTCTGTGCCAAGCAGCGCACTGCTAAGAAAGCTGGGCGGGAGTTCCCCGAGGCTGATGCCGAGAAGCTGAAGCTGGTGACGGAGCAGCAGAGCAAGATCCAGAAGCAGCTGGACCAGGTAGGGCTCTGTGGGTGGGTGGGCGCCCTGTCCTGTCCCGGGTGCAAACGTCTCATCCCTGGCATTAATTTCATGCCATCGCGGCGCTAATGTCCCACTGTCCCGGGCAGGTACGGAAGCAGCAGAAGGAGCACACCAACCTCATGGCCGAGTACCGCAACAAGCAGCAGCAGCACCAGCATCAGGCCTCGGCCGTCATGGCCCTGAGCCCCTCGCAGAGCCCCCGTCTCATGTCCAAGCTCCCCGGGCAGTTGCTCTCGGCGCACGGTGTCCAGCAGCCGGCGGGGGCTGTGGTGGGCACGCAAGGCCTCGGCCAGCAGCCGGGACAGCCCACAGGGCTGCGCCTGCCCCAGGGTGGCGTGTCCATGGCCGTGCAGCAGGGCCTGTCCTTCATGGGCCAGCAAGCCGTGGGGAACGCCCCGGTGCCCGGCACCTCCAACACCTTCTTCGCTGGGAACCCTGCGCTCCGTGGGCTGGCTGCCGACAGTCGCCTGATGCAGGAGAGGCAGCTCCAGAGGATGCAACTGGCTCAGAAACTGCAGCAGCAGAACATGCTGGGACAAGCGTCGCTGCAGCAGCAGCCGGGTGTGATGGGACAGGCCTCCATGCAGCAACAAGGCGTGATGGGACAAGCGTCGATGCAGCAACAGGGTGTGATGGGACAGGCCTCCATGCAGCAGCCAGGCGTGATGGGACAGGCATCGATGCAGCAATCGGGTGTCATGGCACAAGCATCAATGCAGCAACAGGGCATCATGGCACAGGCGTCCATGCAGCAGCCGGGTGTCATGGGTCAGGCGTCCATGCAGCAGCCGGGTGTCATGGGCCAGACCTCGATGCAGCCACAGGGAATCATGGCGCAGACGTCCATGCAACAGCCGGGCATCATGGGACAAGCTTCAATGCAGCAGCCGGGCGTTATGGCACAGACGTCGATGCAGCAGCAGGCTGTCATGGCACAGACATCCATGCAGCAGCCAGGCGTGATGGGACAAGCATCCATGCAACAGCCGGGTGTCATGGGACAAACCTCGATGCAGCAGCCTGGCATCATGGCACAGACGTCGATGCAGCAGCCCGGAGTGATGGGCCAAGGCTCGATGCAGCCGGCGGCCATGGTGGGGCAGCCCAGCCTGCTGGGGCAGCAGCAGCCAGCACCGGCCCCGCAGCCGGGCGCCGTGGGGCAGCCCATGGTGCCGAAGCAGCCAGGGCTGATGGGCAGCCAGCAGAGCCTGCTGGTGCAGCAGCTCTCACCCCAGCAGCAGCCGGGCTTGCTGGGCCACGCGCAGGCACCAGGGCTGCAGCACCAGGCGGTGCTGGGTCACCCCCCGCCCCAGCGCCAGGTCCTCCTGGCCCCCCACCAGCAGCGGGTGCTGGGCTCGCCCCAACTGGTGCCACAGACTCCGGGGATGCTGGGCCACCGGCTTATGCTGTCCCAGCAGCTGGGGCAGTCACGGACGCTGCTGGCCCCGCAGCAGCAGCAGCAGCAGCAGCAGAACTCGGCAGCCGCCCAGCCAGGGCTCCTGGGGCTGGGCCAGGGGCAGCCCCCGATCCAGCACTTTCCACAGCACGGGGCAGTGGGCCAGGGCCCCTCCGTGCTGCACCTGAGTCAGGGAATGCAGCCGGCCCCAGCGGTCCTGGCTGCCAAGGACCAGCCCGGAGGAGCGGACGGCAGCACCCTGCCTGCTGAGGGCAGCGAGAGTGGGGGGCAGCTGCATGGGGCCCCCCAGGAGCAGCAGGGAGCCCTCAACCCCCCCAGCCTGGGTGGCTCGGAGCCTCCAGCCCCCAAGCACCAGGCTGAGCTGGGGCAGGGCCAGCAGCTCCTCTTGGCCTCCCCACAGCCAGGTGTCCTGGGCTCGCAGCCGACGCTGCGGGCAGCCCCCGTGCAGCCAGGCACCCTGCTTGCCCCGCCGCTGCAGAGTCCTGGGGCTGCCCGCCCCGAGCTGTCCCAGCAGCACGGAGATGCCACCGGGTTGGCAGAGCCACCACTGGGCTGTGGGACTGGGCAGGCGCAGGGCATGGCGCTGCCGCAGGCACCGCGGCCCCTGGAGCAGCCAGGCAAGGGGCCGTCGGGCTCGCTGCAGGGCCAGCCGCAGCCCCCACGGCTCCAGAGCCCCGGGCAGCACAAAGCGGGGCCAGCGGTGCCATCGCCGGGCATGGCCGCGCTCCCCCCGGGCCTCCTGGGGCAGGTGCCGGGGCCGGTGATGGGCCAGATCCGGGCGCAGCTCCAGGGTGTCCTGGCCAAGAACCCGCAGCTGCGGCACCTGACGCCCCAGCAGCAGCAGCAGCTCCAGGCCCTCCTGGTGCAGCGGCACCAGCAGAGCCTGCTGCAGCAGAGCCAGGCGCTCCGGCCCCCTGGACCTTTCTCCGGGCAGGCCCCGGACCACGGCTCCCCAGCCCCAGCCACCCACCAGCCCCCTCGTCCCCTGGGACCCCTCTTCCAGCCGCGGCCAGGTGCCCTGGCGGAGGCGCAGAACAGCTTTGCTGCCGAGCAGGGGCGGGTGCTGGCAGGGCAGCCCCCCCAGCAGCCCCTGGCCGAGCTGGTGCAGGCAGCCCTGGCTGCCCGTGGCCCCCAGCCTGGCCTCGTCCGGCTACCCACGCCACCGGCCCCCTCGCCCCTGGGCTGTGCACCCCAGCACCTGGCTAGCCCAGAGCAGAGCCCCCAAGAGCCAAAGAAGACATCGCCAGGGGTCCCGGTGTCAGACCCAAGCCCTGCAGCACCAGCGGAGCAGGGGCTGGCACCCACACCGAGCAGCACCCTCCCCGACCCAGCACACGGGCCCTGGGACCCCGAGGCACCCAGTGTGGACCCAGCCGACCCTGGCGAGACCCACATCAATGGGGCTGTGCCGGAGGGGGCCCCCACGGCAGGCGAGTCCCCCAAGGTGTTGGTGAAGCAGGAGCCAAAGGAGGAGGTGGCGGCAGCGGCACAATGTGAGCTGGACGGGGCTGAGGCGGCAAAGCCAGAGGCCAACGGGGACTCCGGGGCCAGCCAAGCCAACAGCCTGCTGGCACCGGGCGGCCGCACCGAGGCCGGGCACCTCCTGCTGCAGAAGCTGCTGCGAGCCAAGAACGTGCAGCTCTCGGCGCAGAGCCCGGGCGAGCTCAACGGGCACACGGAGAGCCGGGGTGCCGGGATAGAGCCACGGCTGCAGCCAGTGCTGCTGGGCCGGGAGGTGAGCGGGGTGCCACCGGGCAGGAGGGCAGGTGGTGGCCACAGGGCCACGCTCAGCACGGCTCCCGCTCTCCTTTCCTTTTCCAGGATCCCTCTATTGCCAGGAAGCCAGCGGCCACCAAGCCCAAGCGAGTGCAGAAGGGCAACGAGCGGGTCCCAGCATCCCGCAAGAAGCTGCGGAAGGACGAGGGGCTGCGTCCCGGCGAGGCCCTCATGAAGCAGCTGAAACAGGTATGGCCATGGGCTTGGGGCATGGCGGGGGGCTGCTGGCTGCCCCTTGTCCCCTCCTCACCACTCTGCCCCCAGGAGCTGTCACTGCTGCCATTGTCGGAGCCGACCATCACGGCCAACTTCAGCCTCTTCGCGCCCTTCGGCAGCAGCCCCATCAACGGGAAGAGCCAGCTGCGGGGTGCCTTTGGCAGTGCCGTGCTCGACAGCGTGCCCGACTATTACTCCCAGCTGCTCACCAAGGTGAGGGGGGGTTGTTCCCCTGTGTATGTCCCCTCTCCCCCCCACCCTGCCCCAGGCTGGGGGTCCTGGGCCACCCCACCATGCTCACCCCACCGTCTTCCCCCAGAACAACCTCAGCAACCCGCCCACGCCACCCTCCTCACTGCCCCCCACGCCGCCCCCCCTCCGTGCAGCAGAAGATGGTGAATGGTGTCACGGTCCCCGAGGAGCTGGGCGAGCAGCCCAAGGATGCCGACGCGACCCGCGAGCCCCACGGCCAGAAAGGTGAGCATGGCTGGCGTAAGAGTGGCGCAGAGTTCCTGCTCCTGCCTGTTACGCCACTGTGACACCTGTCTCTCCATGCAGACACGCCAGCTGTGGAGGTGAAGAGCCTAGACCTGCTGGCAGCTCTGCCCACTCCACCACACAACCAGACTGAGGACGTCAGGTGAGCTGCAGTGGACCCCCCAGTCCCCCCATGGTGACGCCAGCCCCTGCGGCCCGTGACATCTCCTTCCCCACAGGATGGAGAGCGACGATGAGAGCGACTCCCCTGACAGCATCGTCCCTGCCTCGTCCCCCGAGAGCGTGCTGGGCGAGGAGCTGCTCCGCTTCCCCCTTCTCAGCGAGGCCAAGCCGGAGCTGGAGGAGCGCGTGCTGTCTCCCATCATCCCTATCATTCCCCGGGCCAGTATCCCAGGTGGGCTGGACCGCGCTGGGGGAGTGCAGGGACTAGACCAGGAGCAGGGCAGGGCAGGAGTGTCTGTGGTGCATGTGGACCAGGTCGGGGGGGGTCTGTGGGGGACATGTGGACCGGGCAGGAGGAGGTCTGTGGGGTGTAGAGACTGGTTGGGGGTACGGTAGGGCAGGGAGGTGGTCTGCAGGATGCATAAATCAGGTGGGAAGGTATCTGTGCAGTATATGGACAGGGCAGGAGGGGGCTCCTGGATGTGTGGGCTGGTTGGGGGGGGGGGAGGCAGGAGAAGGGTCCCTGGCAACGTGGGCTGAGGGGAAGGGATCTGTGGGGTGTGCTGCACCTGGGCAGCAGAGCCTTGAGTGTCACCCCTTGTGTCGAGCCTTGGCTCCCGAGGGTCCCCCAGCCGCTCCCCGAGGGTTTCCCGTTGGTGCTGCGTGTCCTGTCTCCGTAACCACACCCCAGTCTCTGCCCCACGTGAGGCGATGGTTCCCAGCAGCATTTCTGCAGGGGTCAGGGGTGGCTGGGTGGGCTTGTGGGTGGCTGTTGGTGGGGTTGGGCCTGTGCAGCTCTGACCCCCCTTTTCTCACACCAGTGTTCCCCGACACGAAGCCTTACGAGGCTGCGGAGCCCTTTGGGACACTTCCCGGGAAGGTGGGGGCAGCGGGCCCAGGCACCCCCTGGGAGAAGGGCAAGAGCAGCGAGGTCTCCGTCATGCTGACGGTGTCTGCAGCAGCAGCTAAGGTGAGCGAGGGGACAGGGGGAGGTGAGACTCTTGGGGTCTCAGCAGTCACCCCGTGTGGTGGCATCTGGGGTCCGGGACCCATTCTATCTTCTTCTTGCCCAGAACCTCAACGGGGTGATGGTGGCCATGGCCGAGCTGCTGAGCGTGAAGATCCCCAGCTCCTATGAGGTGCTGTTCCCAGACGGCCCCATGCGAGCGGCTGTGGTCGAGGCCAAAAAGGTGGACACAGACATGGCTGGTGAGCATTTGCCTTGTCCCCGCGGGCTCCCCCAT
>NC_071489.1:377428-531470 GCF_028500815.1 Rissa tridactyla
TCACCGCGGCGGCGGCTCTAGCGCGTCTCCGGGCCGGACTGCGGCGGGGCGGGAGCTGCGGGGGGGACTGCGGGTGTCGCCATCTTGGTGCGCCGGCGCCACGCCCCCCGCGCGCTGCCCGCCCCGCCCAGCGCCGGCTGCCGGCAGGGGGCCGAGGGGCGGGGCCGAAGTGCCGGCTCCGCGCGCGGGGGGGCGGGGCCAAAGGCCCGGCACGGGGCTGAGGGGGCGGGGCCAAAGCGCCGGCTCAGTGCTGAGGAGGCGGGAGCAACCCCCGGCACGGAGCTAAGGGGGCGGGGCCAAACACCGCCCGGTGCGGGGGCGTGGCCAAACTCCCGGTAGGTTGAGGGGGTGGGGCCAATCCCCAAGCAGGTGACTGGGGGACGTGGTCAAATTTCCGGCGGAGGGCTGAGGGGCGAGGCCGAACCGCCAGCACCGCGCGGAGGGGGCGGGGCCAACACCCCATAGGGGGTGAGGGGGCGGGGCCAACTCCCCATACGGCATTGAGGGGGCGGGGCCAAACCCGGGCGGGGCCGCGGGGGCGGGGCCGCCACCCTTTAGGCTCTAAGGCAGAGTCCCTTTTTTTTTCCTTTTAATTTTTTTTCTTTCTTATATTACAAATTAAAATTTAATTTTCGTTTACGATGAGACACTGGAGCACCCGCGGTGGTATCTCCGACACGCCCATCCAGCCCAGGCCCCGCCACTGCCCCCGCTCACTCGCCGCGTCCTACCCACCCCCCGCTCCGGACCCTCCCCTGCGCCCCCGGGCCCGGCCCCGCGGCTGCCGGAACCTGCGCAACATCCCGCGCCCTTGGCCGGACCCGTGGGGCGTTTGCGGTGGTGGAAACATCAGCACCGACCCCGCCGCTTGACCCACGTGGAAGCGGCTCGGTAGCAAAGGCGCCGGGCGCTTTCTGCACCTCAGCGCCAGGAGACCAGAAGAATTAAGCCGAGAAGATGCCGAGCGGAGCCCAGCAGCAGGCGCGGTGCCAGAGGAGGACTCGCGGCAGTGTGGGGCTCTGGGCTCCCCGGGGCACCGCAGAGTTCCGCAGGGAGCACCCCAACCTCCGAGCACCCACCCGGGCAGGGTGCTCACTGCTGGGGCAGAGCCAGGCTCCGTCTCGTGGGCGGCTCGGGGGGCTCTGCCCTTCCCTGGGGATGGCTGGACTCCGGGCTGGAAGATGCTCCCGACTCCCAGGCAGTTCCCTTCAGGGTTCTGTCCGTGTTGGAGGCAGGGCCGAGGCCAGGAGCTCTCCAGGTCTCCTCCCAAGGCAGCTCCAGGGGTGTTTTGGCTCCTCTGGAGACGGTTGAATTCTCAGGTAGCAGCCCTGGACTCCTTGTACCTTGCTACCCAAGGCGTTTTGTCCGTGCTGGAGGCTGGTCCCTGCTCTGTACCCTGACAGGACTCCTCCAAGCGGCTTTGGAGTGTTTTGCCCTTCCCTGGAAATGGCTGAAGTCCTGGAGAGCGGACGCATGCGACTCCCAGGGGGGTACCTGAATGGTTATGTCCATGGTGGAGGCAGGTCCATGCCCGGCATCTCCCCAGGACCTCTCCCATGGATCCCCAGGGGATGTTTTGGCTCCTCCGGAAATGGCTGGATTCTCAGGTAGCATTCCCCAACTCCTCCAAGGTTTCTCCCCAAGGTGTTTTCTCCATGCTGGAGGCAGGTCCATGCTCTGCACCCTGCTAGGCCTCCTCCAAGGCAGCTTTGGAGTGTTTTGTCGTTCCCTGGATACGGCTGAAGTCCTGGATAGAAGATGCATGTGACTCCTAGATAGTTGCCTGAAGAATATTCTTCATGTGTGAGGCGGGTCCATGCCGAGGAGCTCCCCAGGTCTCCTCCCAAGGCAGCTCCATGCCGAGGAGCTCCCCAGGTCTCCTCCCAAGGCAGCTCCAGGGGCGTTGTGGCTCCTCCGGCGATGGATGAATTCTCAGGTAGCAGCCCCGGAGTGCTAAGGTGGCCCCCCAAGGTGTTTTGTCCATGTTGAGGAAGGTCCATGCTCCGTACCGTGCCATGCCATGCTGTGCTCCGCTCGCCCTGGTCCCGGGCTGGCTCCTGCATGGGCGGCTGTGCAAACAGCCGGGGGACAAAGGCGGCTCAAGGGCAAGAATTTCTAACTATTACAGCAAAACTTCATTTAGGCCAGCATTTCACCGCCGTCTAATTCACTGTCCCTGCAGATCGGACTGCAGAAATAAGCGCAAAAGTCCTGTAAGCAACGCCCAGAGTGGGGCTGGGACAGAGGGCAGCAACGGGGCCACAGGGAAACACCGTAACAGTCAAACACTTCTTCTTCTTCTTCTTCTTTTCTTTTTTTTTTTACAGTTTCAGGATAATCTAAAAGTTCAAGCGGCCATACACGCCACAGATTGCATCACCAAGAAGAGTTCCACGCTCACCCCAGAACTATCTGGAAACAGTAAGATCTTACACAAGAAATAAAAAAGTGCCAAAATGACATTGCTGTCCTACGTGCCACAATGCTCTTCGTCCAAGTGCTGCATTGGCTTCTTCCTTCTCATTGCCACTTGGGCTAACAGATCTCTTCCCGCAGGCCTTCCCCAGCAGCTGGCAGCTCACTGAAGAGCTGGAAGTCCACTACGGAATGCTGTCCTCAGCCACAACCCCATCAGATATGCAGATTTCTGGGTTTTTCCAGTAAAATAGCAAATGAGAGCACGATAATAATTGACCCAAGTTACCCTTCTTCAGTTAAGACAGACAACTCCTCCTCCTTCATACACAGAATTTATGCCTATAACATTATGCCGATAATTTATGACTGCAATTTTAGGATCAATTTTTATTGTTACATAGTTCTTGTTCTGTGTTGCTGAAAGAACACCCCAAAACACTGTATTAGGTTTCCGTTTTAGGAAAAAAATAATAAAATCCACCTTGCATAAATGTCTTCTTCAGCGAATTTTAAATCTCTGTCCTCCAAGCGGAGCTTTGGGAGCTGGGTGCTGAGCAAAGCTCGCAGGACACAGTGCTGGGATGGAGAACTCATTCATCTCACTTTACAAGTGACACGGGAGATAAATCTGCCCTCGCTTTACATTGCTGACTTTTACAGGGCTGCCCTACAGTAATGCAAGGGCAGATGCAGCCGAAAAAATGTAGCCATACAAGCCGTAACTAATCTCAAGCCATAACTAATCAAAAGGACTTACACACATTAAATAAGCTGCACAGAAAGCTACAGATTCTGAGAAATTTTCAGTCCAAATTGGACCTTCCATTGCTTGGTTCTCATTAAAGCAGATGTGAAATAAGTGGAAATAAAAGCATTGAAATATAGGAAAAATCCTCTGATCAGAAGGGGGTTCCCTGCAGGGCCGCACACCACAACCACCCCAGGAGACCTGGGCCCTGCGGGGGTTACTGCAGTTGGTACAAGGCATCTTTGGGCAAGGCGCTTAGAGAAATAAATAGGTCAAAACCCTCTGAGGTTGTAAAGCGGTAACAAAACAGAACAAAACATTCCCAAATTGCTTTCAGTGATCTGGGCACAGCCCTGGGAAGACTCTGTCCCACGACGTTCTGCACTGTCCCTGCACAGTGGCACGGTCCCGTCCACCTTCCTGTGGGAGCCAGCGAGTTCCCCATCCCTGTCCAGGGCAGAGGGAAACCTCGGAACATGTGGATACACAGAATCGGGAACTGCTTCCCAAATAATGCTGCCTTGTAAAGCTGGTAAATAGTCCAGCTCTGGGTAATGGTTTCGCTTGCCTGTCATTTTCATGGCAGGGGTTGGACTAGGTGAGCTTTAGAAGTCCCAGCCCAAACCATCCTGTGATTCCACGGTTCTATTCTCATCAAAATAAAGCTAATAAAAACAATAAACCCCTCCATGGGCTAAAAGGGAACACAACGCCCCGGCGCTTCGGCAGCAGCACTCAGCTAATTCTGCAATTCCTGCTCTGAAGCCTAACGACTGTACGCCTAAGCCTGTACCGACGCCTGCAGGGTGCTGGGGTGGCTGAGAGGCCCGCGATATCCCCCACAGCCCCCGTACAACCCCCCAGTGGGATCCCCATTGCCCTGCTCTATGCACCCCTCCTGCCCTATACATCCCCCTCGTCCTGCCCCATACAGTCCCACGGCACAGCCCCCACACCCCCTGCCCTGCACGGCCCCACAGGGTGTCTCCACCGGCCCCACAGCCCTGGGCCCCACAGGGTCCCTCACAAGCCCCAGCCCTCCTGGCCCCACACACCTCCATAGACCCTCCATAGACACCTCTATGGGGTGGCTATGGGGCAGCAGTGCCTACAGGGCCCTTCATGGGGCATCTGTGGGGCAGCTATGGGACAGCAGTGCCTATAGGTCCCTCTATGGGGTGGCTATGGGACAGTGGTGGAGCCTATAGGGCCCTCCATGGGGCATCTGTGGGGCAGCTATGGGACAGCAGTGCCTATAGGTCCCTCTATGGGGTGGCTATGGGACAGTGGTGGAGCCTATAGGGCCCCCCATGCGGTGGCTATGGGGCGGCTATGGGACAGCAGTGCCTATAGGGCCTTCCATAGGGTGCTGCGGGGCAGCCGAGGGTCCCAGCCCCATGTCTGGGAGAGGAGCTGAGGGCAGAGCCCCAGCATGAGTACAGGGCTCAGCCATCTTCCCCACGGGACGGTGGGAGAACTTCACAGAAGGATCTGAAACACATTTTAAAGGAAACTGCTCATTTTCATAGCACTATATTTAGCAAATAACATTTGCTTCTCAGTTTATTATTTTTTTCATTCTTTGTTACTTTTAAGTCACATAAGAATTTGAGCAGAGGGAAACCTCCATGGGTTGTTACCTCATTTTTATAGTTTGATGTATTGTTTTAAAGATCAACATGAGCAATTTGAAAGGAGTTAAAAAAGGATAAAATTGTGTCCCACTAACAGAAACGATGCCTTTTAAAGCTGTTATATTTAGCAACCGGTTCTATCATACGTAGAGCGAGAGAAGCAATGATAAAATATCTGCTCTGATGAAATGGGAAACTCTCCCAGCACCTGCTGTAGGTGGATAAAGCAAAGGCCACCGTAGGGGGGGTTAAAATTTCACCTGCTGATGGTGCATCATGGTGTGTTCCTTGCAGGCGCCTCTGGGAAGTTGAGCTGCTTTGCTCAGTGAGCCTGATGTTCTCCTTCATGATGTCATTTCCGATTTTTTGGCTTGGCTTTTTCACAATTTTTTGGCTTGAATTTCCATTTTCAGCTGATGAAACCAAATTGAAAATGATGCAAGAAGTCAGTGAGAATTTAGAGATAAATAAAAATACCCCTTACCCCTAAACAAACAAAACTCCACTCAAAAACTCCAACCTTTTGCAATGGCAGTCCTTCTTGTGCTTAATGTGTGTTGGTTTGATCTCTGATGTTATGTTCTTAAAATATTAATATGAGTATCTTTGTGACTTATGATTTATATTGTTATAAGTCATTGATTTTTGGTTTATATTTAAGAATTAGCCAGGTTATTGAAGAATTACAACATTTGGCTTTAGAGAGCTCTTCCATTTGATAATCTTTATTCAGCAGCATTTAAATAAAGGTGAAGTACTCGATTTTTCTTCCAATTTGTGGAAAGGTTGGACCAGATGATCCTTGACGTAACACGAAAACTCTGTATTTAAAGCTCTCTTTGATTCCGTTCAGATGTGCTTTGTGCCCCCAGGGAGCAGAGTCCCCCTGGTTCCCCTCCAGCAGGATCCCCCCCACAGTGATGGACCACCAGGTTTTGACAAGCAGCAGAAAATTACACTTTAGTTGAATACTTTGTTGTTATGTGTCTGTTCTGAAATGACAGAGAACTTGTTTTGTAGAAGTTGTTCAAGATCTCCGAATCCCTGCCATTCTCTCCATGTCTGATTTTCCAGTCACGTTGTGATTTTTAAAAAAAGTGCTAACAGAAGAAGATATGCTGTCCTTACCTGCTTTATCTGAAATGATCTTGTTTGGCACATGATACTGAAACATAAATACGCATTCCAGCCCTGTTTAATGTCTTTGGACATTTTTAAGCAAGCTTTATGCAGAGCTACACCAAACAGGTGCTGGATGCTGCAAGCTGTGCAATTTTGGTTGAGTTATAGGTGGAATTTCCTCTCTAGTGTTTTGGTTTTTTTTTTTCTGTTCAGGTTAACATAGTGGAATAATAGATTTAGAGCTCGAGTAACTATTATAAAAAAAATTAAAAGGCATAATCCTTGTTCGTGCGTATAAGCAAGCGAGCAGATGGGTTTGTGCTCGGGATGGCCCTGCCCCAGGTGCAGGACCTTGCACTCGGCCTGGCCCAGCCTCGGGAGGTTGCCACGGCCCCACCTCTGCAGCCCGTCCCTCTGGGGGCATGTTGTGGTGTTGAAGGGACACCAGAGGAACTCGGCAAGCAACGGGGCACGGCAGCATCTTATAGCTGTGGGGAGAACGTTTTGTTTGGAGTCAGGCCGTATGACAAGGAACTTGGGAAAAGACAAGCTTGAAGCCTATCACTCGCCATTGTCACATCAATGTAACTTACGTTTTCATGATTCTTCATTTTAATTAAATCTTCCCGCAGTGCATAGAACAAAATATTCAAGTAAATACCATCTTTTTTCCCTCCTAAGAGCGCAGAACGCCTCACAACCCACCTATTAACCCGCCCCCGGCGCCGCGCCGCGCCGCACCTCCCCGCCGCAAAATGGCGGCCCCGCAGCTGCCGCGCACCGCCCTCCTGATTGGCCGTGCGTGAAAGGCTCCGCCCAGAGGCTGCGTTACGAATGGCCGGCTGCTTGCGGTCGCTAAGGCAACCGCCCCTCCCTCAGCTCCTATTGGCCGAGCGGCGGGGAGCGGCGGCGCTGATTGGCGGCGGCCGAGGGGGGGCGGGGCGCGGCGGATCCCGGCTGCTGACAGAAATGGCAGCTTCTTGCGGCTGTGGAGCCCCGGCGGGGAGGGCAGCGCTGCCGCCCGGCCGGGGCCGCGTGGGAGCCGCTTCCCCGGGCGCTCCCCGCTGGAGGGCGGGAGGGAGGGAGGGCCGGTTTGTGAGGGGAAGGGCACCCCGCTGTGGGGGCAGCCCCGGGCCTCCTCCCAAGGCGCCGAGCGGAGCTTCGAGCCCCGGGAAGCGCCGTGCGGAAGCGGCCGCCCGGCGGAACAGCGACGGGCCGGGGGTGCTGCCGCCCCGCGCCCTGCTGATAGAGCGGGCTGAGTATAACCCTTGTCTATTTATATTGGAATCGGGATCGATAGCCGTTGTTAGTGTTATTAATCATTTAGCCCTCTCCCATTAAATCTGTTTACGCTTCAACCCTCGGGTTTCCTTGTTTTGCCCCAGCTCCCCTTCCCGGGTGGGGAGGGGCCATCGGGGGATGGCAGCATTGTCTGAACGGCAGTAAATCGTTGCGGGCTCCTCAAACCGGGCCCTCCCCATCCCCTGGGCAGTGAATGACCGCGTGCAGCCGCCAGCGACTCTGGTTAAACCGCTGCCGCGTCTACTGTCAAGCTTTGTTAAACCGTGGCTTTATGTCAATAAATCTATCGCTGCGTCTCTCCTACGAGCGACGCGCATCGCTCCCTCCGCGACAGCGGGTGCCCCCGGGGGGGCGCGGGTCCCGCGGGCTGGCGAGGGCCCGGTGGCTGCTCGGAGCCCGGCCCCGGCAGAGCAGCAGCCGCTGCCCGAGCACTCGTCCCGCCCCGGAGCCGCACACCCCCACCCGCCTCGGTCACCGCGGGACCGGGGTCCGCTCGCAGCGGGTGACGCCCAGGGCCGGCGGTGCCCCCGCCCGCCCCGCGCACACGCGCGCTCCCCCCTCCTCTGGGCTCAACCCCGGGTTTCCCGCAGCAGAGCATCAGGCGTCAAACGTTATAAGTAATTTAATTGTCAGGTAGAGCAGCGTCAGCCCGGGCTGGGCGCCTCCAGAGAGCGACCAAGGATGAAGAAACCCCCGGGTGACTGTCCCCTGCCATCTCCCCCTGCCCCTCACACACCTTCACCTCTCAGCCCAGTGGCGATTTTCAGTCTGGGACCTTTAACACCTCCTGGATTGTCTCTCCCGGTCCTGGATGGTGCCTGCTCTCATCTCCTGGATTCGCTGTCGCTGCCGAGGGATGGAGCCTCCCCATCTCCTGCTCCGTGCTTCTGTGCACCTGTGCTTGCTGGCGGAACGCAGGGAACTGGAAAGTCCCAGATTTAGGGAGAACCCCACCAAAACACCAGTGCAGTATTGACTTTCCCTCTAAAATACTCAGCACTGCACGGGCTGCCAGGAAAACTGCCCTATAGGCACCACGGTCCCACAAGGGCCCTGCAGGCATGGCTGGTTGTCCTGCCAGGGGCTGGAGCAGCCGAGGTTCTGCTCAGGGAGGCTCTTGCTTGGACTCGCTGCTCTGGCAGCCAGGGGCAGCTGAGGGGGTTGATTGCCCCATGGAGAGGCGGCACCTGCAGGGAGGGACAGGAGGTGACCCCAAACTGGCCAGCACGGTGTTCCATCCCATCTGCCACGCTCAGGGTAAAGCTGAGGGATCAGGGGACTCTTCAATGGCTCTTTCTTCAAGAGGACCCTGGATCTGCCCTTGATCCCAATCCGTGCTTCCAGAATCCAGTTCCCATCTGTCCCCAGGTCCAGTCTGGGCCTTCTCCAGTGCCTACCAGTGACATCTTCCTGGGAACTTGATACCGTTTTTTTAATATATATATATAAAATCATACCCTTTTTATTTTATTATTAATATTTCATTAAAGTATTTATTTTTTTCTAAACTCTTTCTCTCTTTCCTCCTCTCCATGGAGCAAGAGGTGGGGGAGAGCATCTGTCATCTCATCATTGGCCCAAACCGCGACAGATTAATTGGCACCCAACATGGGTATCAAAGAGCTTGGGGATGGAAACCTTTTGGGCTGTTTAAAAACTGAATGCCCTTCCCCTGCTGGCACCGGCTGCTCCAGTCCTGACAAGGAGCACGGTCACTGCTCTGAACCCGAGAACAGTGACAGCAGCTCCAACAGCTCCTCCAACTCCAGCAGAACCAGCACAAGTTGCCCTGGTGACCAGGAAACAGAAGAGGACATCAGCTCCTTCCCCTGCCCCTTACAACAGCAACCAGCCCGAGCCGGACAACGTGGGAGAGGGTTCTTCTGACAAAGATGAAGGAGGGTCCCGAGAGGGTCCTTCTTAGGCAGTGTTGACCCCGAGGACAACTCATACACTGCGATAATCGTTAAGTCCTTCTCTATAAAGGATTTGCAAAAAATGAGGAAGGACTTCAGTTGTCACTTATCTCCTGGCTGCTGCGAGGCTGGGACAATGGGGCTAATGTCATAGGCTCAGAAGGCAGAGGCCAAACAGCTGGGAAACCTGGACAGAGAGAGGCATCGATAACGCAACTGGGAGAAAGATGACCATTTCCTCTGGTCCTGTCATTATCCACCTGGGAGAAGAGGCCAACACCCACCTCTCTCCACCCTCCTTTCAGGTGGTTGTAGAGGGCGATGAGGTCTCCCCTCAGCCTCCTCTTCTCCAAGCTAAACATGCCCAGCTCCTTCAGCCTCTCCCCACATGCCCTGGTCTCCAGACCCCTCACCAGCCTGGTCGCTCTCCTCTGGACATGCTCCAGCACCTCAATGTCCCTCCTGTACAGAGGTATTACAAAAAGGTATTAAGTACGTAAGGGAACTGACTGTATCACAGCTAGTTTTGGTGACAGTGACTAAGTGTAGACCCCAATGAAATGCTCTGCAAAGCATCTTTGCTGAGGAGTTTGTGCAGCGTGTGCCATCAGTATGTTCCCACATATTGTCACCAACAGTCTGGGGAGGATCTGATGCTGATGCACCAACTGTAAATGCAGTGGCCAACAGCGTACAGCAGTATGAAGAGTCTCTCTTGTCCTCTCACCGTGGGTGGTCTGGGGCAATCCGGGTGCAGGACTCCAACTCCGGCCCCAGTCCCTGCCAGCAGCACAGCCACCATCCACACCCGGCGAGGGCATGTGACAGCCGGGCTCCTCCTGTGCTGGTGGGCACTTGGGTCCCCACGGGGTAGCACCTCGGAGCTCACCTACTGCAAGTGGCTTAGTGCAAGTAACAGGCTGATTCACCTGTCCAAAGTCTCCGGGAAGCCTTGCCTGGGCAGGGGAGAGCTTGGCTCCAGTGCCATGCAGCTCTGTCTCATGCATGGCTGTTTGTGACAGCTCCTGCTGCAGCTCCTCAGGTTTCTCTTCCTGTGTGGAGCCAGATGTGTTTGTGAAGCCCCTCCGGGCTTTGCTTCCCAGGCAGGAACAGCTGGGGCTGCAGCAGGACCCTGCAATGCTCCTTCCCTGGCAAACATCATTCTCGCTGCCTGTTGTTCCAAAATTAATCTTATTTACTTGTGCCCCCCTGCTCCCTGACCATTTAGACCCCTGTCTGTGCAGCTCCTCAGGTGGTTACCGATGTGGCATTCCTCCAGCAGTGACTTGATCTCAGCAATTTTATCCAGCACCTTGTGTAGGGATGCTGCCAAAGAACCCCCTAAAATAGTAAGAATTTGGGAAAATTAGCAAAAATAGGGTGCTGGGGGTGAAAAAAGGGGGATTTTGAAGTAAAAACGGGGCTTCAGGGTCAAAACTTGGAGATCTGGGGTTAAAAAGAGGGGTGTGGAGGTAAACATGGAGATTTTTTGAGTAAGGAGGAGCCTACTTGCACCCAGCCTCTGTGTTGGCTTTGGCTGTGGTGTAGAGTGCCCACAGCTTAGTCTGGTCATGGAAGACTGAGGGGGCAGAGGTGCTTAGAGGGGATAGGAGAAGGCTGAAACCCCTGGTGCCCCCCCCTCGTCCCCTCACTCTTATTCTCCGCCTGCATCTGCTTGTGTGCCTTCTGGACGCTGACCAGGTTGTGCTCGCTGGGGGAGCAATCCTCCTGCTGGGAACGAGGGGGGAGAGTGGTGAGGGTGAACTGGAGGTGGGTCTTCGCCCGCCCCCCAGCCTCAACCCCATTAGCTGCGTCTGCTTGATGAGCTGGGGCAGTTCCCCCAGCAGCTCCGCGATGCGGGAGCCAGCCTAGACCAGGACCATGGCGGCGGGCAAGGGCCTCAGCCACTAACAGGGGATGTTTACAAAATGGCGGCGGCCCCCTCAAAGATACGGGACGGCCCCATCACCCCCACTGCGCATGCGCCCCCCCCCGCCCCCGGCCCTGTCACACATTAACCCCTCGCCGCGCTGCCCCCTGGGCATCCTCATCGCCTCGGCTCCCTGATTGGCCCGCACTCCGCGCCTTCCCTCCCGATTGGCTTACACCGCCTAACCCGTCTTTCCCATTGGCCACCGCCGCACAGGCGGTCCCCTCCTCCCCGGTAACCGATCCAGTAGCGCCATTTTCTTACCGGCCGTACATGAGTTCTGTTCTCATCCTGCCGCACCGCAAGGAGCGGCCAGCGCGACCTCAGCCCGGTTCCTCTGTGGGGTCTCTTCGGGGTAGCCCAGCCCCCGCAGCCCGGAGGCCTTCAACCGTCCGTACAGCCGCTGGTACAGACTCGGGATTCGGTATATCTGTACTGCAATAATAAATAAAAGGAAAATGAAAACAAATGGCTTAGAGTCCCATTCCTGGGCGTTGACATCCATGCAAGCTGAATAATCTAAAGAATTAAGATGTCTAAGATGCAAACATAGTGTGTTAACAGCTTTGTGTAAACTGAAGGCTGAACCCCACGGGGTTCTAGACCGTTGGGGGGGGCATTTGAGGGGGTCTCCAAGGGAAAACTGAGGTGCCCCATGGATTTGGGGTGCCCTCGGGGGAGGTTATGGGGTGTCCCCATGGATTTTGGGGTGCCCAAGGGACACTTTAGGGTGCCCCGGTGAGGACTTTGATGCACACCCATGAATTTCCCCCCCCCCCCCCCCCCCCGCCCAGCCCGGCGCATCTCCGGGGGTTTCAGGGTGCTGCGGACCCCAGAGCACGCCGAATCTTCTTCGCCTTCATGGAGGGACCATCCCCTCTCCCCAGGATGCCTGCGCCCTCCCCAAGATCCCCCCAAAATGTTGGGGCCCCCTCAATAATGGGGTTTCCCCCCCAGGGATAAGCCCAAAGCCGCCCCAGTCCGTGCGTATGGCGACAGTTACCTCTGCTCCTGCGGCACCCGTACGGGCTTGAATTCCATGAAAAACCTCAGGAATAAGCGTCGCATTTCTTCAAAAAGGAACCACGCTACCAAGACAGGGAAGGCTCTAGGGGGGTATAAAAGCAGAAATTAAACGTTTATAAAGGTTTAAGCGCAACCCGTCTCCGTCGCGATGTGTTTCCGCTTCTCCGTGAGAGAAAAGCGAGTAAAAACACAGCATAAGAGAGACAAAAGCGACAAAACAGAAAGATAAATCAAAAAATACATTAAATAAAGATTTAAAAAATATGTATTAGTAATGTTTCTGAAGGGGCTGGAGAGGGGCCACGTGGATGGGGGGGGGAGGAAGAGCAAAGCAGAGGTAAAAGAGTCCCCAAATTCACATTAAAAGAACGAAAACTAATTTAAAATAAAACAACTTGATTTTTAAAAGGTTAAAATAAACGAAAAATAAAGACATCAGCACGAGGTTTATGGAGCCGGGACCGCCCACCCGCTATTTCCCGACGACGGCTCCACCCGTCGGGAGCGGGCGCCAGCGCCGGGCCCGGAGCCCGCCAGGACCCCTCCCGAAGCCCCTGTATGACCCCCCAAAATCCGGCGGAGCCACGAAACGTGCCCCCCAGGCGAAGAAGGAGCCACTATCGCTGCTCTGCGACGCCGCTAAAACCCCGATCGCCCGCAGCTGGCGGCGACGGGGGGAACGCGGGTCGGGACACCCCCACGCCGTCCCGTCCCGTCGCTTGCCCCCCCACCCCGTTACCGCTGCGATCCGCTCCCTACGCCGTCCCGCCAGAGAGTGCCGTGCCGTGCCGTGCCTCGCCCCCAGCCCTCCCATTGGTCGCTGGACGGGGCGGAGCGTGACCTCACATTCCTACCGGAAGCGCAACGACGCGCGGGAGAATAGGCGGGGGGCGGGATTATGCAAATGAGAGAGTTGGCGGGGCCGGAAGAGCGCGAGCGGGGCTGCGCTTGCTGAGGCCGGCTCTGAGGCGAGTGGGAAAGGGCGGTTTTGAGGCTGAGGGCGCCAGGAAAGCCCAGAGCCCTGTAAGAAAAATCTAAGTGTTTTTGTAGAGGAACAGCTTGGCCAGTCTGCCAAGGGATACTCATCCCTTAGACAAAGGAGAAACCAGTCTATGCCGTATCGGCGGCTTAAAAGGAGGATGAATGTTTAACTGAGACCAGCTACTGTGGGCAATAATACCAAAAAAGGGAAGAAATAAAGGTGAAGTAAGGGGTTTAGGAGGGGTGCTGGGGAGAAGTAAACAGAGGCGGAGCGAACGGAAGTAGTTTGATGCGAATCGGACAGGCTGTAAACCCTGCAGTACCTAGCCAGTGGGGAAACAGGGGAGGGAAACTTTGGCTGGGAATAAGGAATAAAAAGAAGTTATTTCAGGAACTCGGGTGTGCCTGCTTGCTGGGACACCTGTTCTTGTAAGACCCGCTATTAGCAGTATATTTTACACATTCTACCCAAGCATTCGTGTCTCCATATCCTGTTTCTATTTCAAAAGTTTGCTTCAAATCTTCAGTTTATCTAATTGTTACTACCTTTGGGTCATTTTGTGGTTTCCATTTTTCCACTATAATGGATCAGTGGTCCCACTTCCTTCTTTACTACAGTTTTGTTCTTCTTTCCTGTCCTGGTTGGAGGTAAAACAGGACGAAGTTTCTGATTTGTAATTTCGCTTTTTAGCTGGGCCTCTTCTAACTGACTAAACTCTGAAATTAACAGCGTGTTGTTCGGAAACCGTTCACTCTCAGAGTGATAAGACCTGATTATACCAAGGGACGGTGCGCACAGAGGCTCTTGCTTGTAGTTATTGCTGGAACAACCAGGGTTGGCTAACTGCGCTGCTTGCCCCGTTGGAGGGTGGGAAGCGGAGAAGCGCAGAGGGGTCCCACCTGCAGGGAGGAGCCGAGGGGACAGGTGACCCCAAACTGACCAACAGGGTGTTCCATCCCATCTGCATCACGCTCAGTGTAAAAGCTGAGGGATCAAAGGGGCAAAGGGGGCTCTGGCTCGCTCTTTCTTCAATGGCCGACGGCTGAGGAGGACCCTGTCTGTCCGTCTGCCTTTGATCCCGATCCGAGCACTCCTGACTCTAGTTCCGGAACTCAGCTCCGGTCCGTCGCTGACTCCAGTCTGGGGCTTTCCCTGTGTCTGCTGGTGACTCGATCGTCATCCTGGGAGCTGGATACGGTTTTGCATATATTGGGTACTTTTTTCCTTTAATTGTTATTATTCTATTATTATTTACTATTTTCTTATTTATTATTATTTTCATTAAAGTCGTTTAGTTGTTTTTCTGAACTCGTAAATCTCCTTATCTCTTTGTCTCCCCTCTGAGGAGAGAGAGGGGGCGAAGGGCCATCTGTCGTTCTGATCGGCCAATCCGGCCAAAACCACGACACGGCCCCAACGCCGAACCCCGGGGAACGCCGCTCGTGACCGGCCGCCGACTGGATTTAACTCCCTTCACCGGTTTGCAGAGTTTGACACTGAACCGGATGGGGGAATTGCCTTCTGGCGCTCAGGCGTTGCCGGCTGCTGAGGGCGGCGGGCTGCGGTGCTTCGGCACAGGCTGTGCTTCCCACGGCGGATTGCTCCAGAGGGAATGCCGGATTAACAGCTCAGGCTAAAGCACGGACTTTCTGAGTTGGAAGGGACCTCTAGAGATCACCCAGTCCCACCCCTCTGCCGGAGCAGGGGGGCCCAGAGCACGTCGCTCAGGGCTGCATCCAGGCGGGTCTCGAAAGCCCCCAGAGAAGGGGACTCCACACCCTCCCCGGGCAGCCTGTTCCGGGGCTCCGTCACCCTCGCCGTAAAGAAGTTTTTTCTCATATCTGATGGCGGACGCTTGTTCCAGCTTTATTAAAATCAAAGAATTCTTCAAATATACCGCCCTTTGCCAGAGGCTGATTGTCACCTGGCCAGGGCTCAGCAAAGCCAGCAGCACAGCGACCGCAGGCTCCACCCTGACGGTGGCTGTTTCCTTGGTCTTTCCAGGTTCAGCAAGGTCTGAGCTGCCAGGGACTGGACCGATGGTTCTGTGTCTTTCACCAAGGGCTCGAGGGCTGTGAGAGAAAGAAAGAGAGCAGTGGTGAAACCCCGCTGTCCGCAGAGACATCCCCCCCCGCCCCCGCCATGCCAACCCCGTCCGTCTCTTTCTCTGGCCAGGAGGAGCAGCTGAAAGCTGATGCTGAGGAACGCCCGCTGTGCCCCGACGTGTTCCTCTACTCCTGAAGCTCCTCTTGGATAGATCGGATCCATGGGCCAATGCTAACGGGATGAGGTTCAACCAGGCCAAGTGCCGCGTCCTGCCCTTGGGCCACAACAACCCCATGGACACGACAGGCCGGGGGCAGTGTGGCTGGAGAGCTGCGAGGCAGAAACGGACCTGGGGGTTCTCATTGACAAGCGGCTGAACATGAGCCAGCAGTGCGCCCAGGTGGCCAAGAGGGCCAACGGCATCCTGGCTCGTATTTAGAAATGGCGTGACCAGCAGAAGGAGAGAGGGGATTGTCCCCCTGTACTCAGCACTGGTGAGGCCACACCTGGAGTATTGTGTCCAGTTCTGGGCACCTCAATACGAGAGAGAGATCACAGAACCATAGAACCATAGGGTGGGAAGGGACCTCTGGAGATCATCTCCTCCAACCCGCGGCCAGAGCAGGGTCACCCACAGCAGGTGGCACAGGAACGCGTCCAGGCGGGTTTGGGATGTCTCCGGAGACGGAGACTCCCCCACCTCTCTGGGCAGCCTGTGCCAGGGCTCCGACACCCCCACAGCAAAGAAGTTCCTCCTCATGTTTAGGTGGAACTTCCCTTGCTCAAGTTTGTGCCCGTTGTCCCTTGTCCTGTCCCCGGGCACCACTGAGAAGAGCCTGGCCCCATCCTCCTGACACCCCCCCTTTCAGTATTTAGAAGCGTTGATAAGGTCCCCCCTCAGCCGTCTTTTTTCCAGACTGAAGAGCCCCAAATCCCTCAGCCTTTCTCAATCAGAGAGATATTCCATCCCCTCAGCATCTCGGTAGCCCTTTGCTGTCCCCTCTCCAGCAGTTCCCTGTCCCTCTTGACCCAGGGAGCCCAGAACTGGACCCAGTGCTCCAGGTGTGGCCTCCCCAGGGCAGAGCAGAGGGGGAGGATGAACCTCCCTCCACCTGCTGGCCACGCTCTTCTTGATGCCCTCCAGGATGCCATTGGCCTTCTTGGCCACCAGGGCCCATCGCTGGCTCATGGGCATCCCGTCATCCCCCAGCACTCCCAGGTCTCTTTCCACCTCCATATCGAGGTGCTGGAGCGAGGGCAGAGGAGGGCATCGAAGCTGGTGAAGGGCCTGGAGAATAAATCTGATGAGGAGCGAGTGAAGGAGCTGGGACTGTTGAGTTTGAGGAAGAGGAGGCTGAGGGGAGACCTCATCGCTCTCTACAACTACTCGAAAGGCCATTGTAGAGAGGTTGGGGCTGGTCTCTTCTCACAGGTCATTAGCGACAGAACAAGAGGGAATGGCTTCAAGCTGCACCAGGGGAGGTTTAGGCTGGACATTAGGGAAAAATTCTTCGCAGAAAGAGTGGTCGGACACTGGAATAGGCTGCCCGGGGCGGTGGTGGAGTCGCCATCCCTGGATGTGTTTAAGAGCCATTTTAGGTGTGGCGTTGGGGGATGTGGTGTAGGGGAGAACTCTGGAGAGTGGGGGCCGATGGTTGGCCTCGATGATCCCAAGGGTCTTTTCCCAACCGGAGTGATTCTACGACGATTCCATGAAGCGGTTTCCTGCAGCGGGGCCAGGGATGGCAGCCCCCTGCCCAGGCTCCCTCCCCTGCCCCGCCAGCCCCGGCCAGCACAGCGCCGCCCCTCACTCACCGTTGCAGATATCCTGCAGCTTCTTCCTATCTCGGTCCCTCAGGGGCTGCGCGCCGAGCCCTAGGCACAGAGCGCCCGTCAGACCCCCTGCTCCCCGGCACGCCCCGGCAGCACGGCCCCCAGCCACCCCAGCCCGGCTGCGCGCCCCCTCCTGCCCCTCGGCAGGGCTGACCCCGGGGAAGGACGGTCCCCGAGGGGCGGTGGGACTGAGCAAGGCTAACAGCCAGCCCGCCTGCGTGGAGGGCCCTCCTCGGGGCAGCCGGGGGCCAGGCTGCCAAAAGAGGGACCCCCGGGGGAGGCGACTCACCGATGAACCTGACGGCCGCCTCTCGCAAGGTGGACTGAGTGTTGTGCAGGTACACCAGGCTCTGAAACAGATATTCCTCCACCCTGCTCCTGCCGTACGCTAACTGGAGAGAGAGGCACAAGGGAACGGGGCTGGCACAGATCCCCCCCCAGCCATGCGGAGCCATCCCTCCTACCCGCACCCACCCTTCCCTCCCGGCGCTTCCCGTCTCCCAGCGCTGTGGGGCTGAGGTCCAGAGGGAGCTGCAGGCAAAGGGGGCTGGGGGTGGTGAGACCCCCGCTGTCCCACCCCCAGGGCCAAGATGGGCCAGGGTCTCCTTCAGCTCGCCGGGGGGCAGGGCAGGGAGAAGGGCCTGGAGAAGAGCCCGTGGGGGCTCCGTGCTTGAGGGCAGGGAAGGAGGATGCAGCTCCGGGCTGGAGCAGGGAAGGAAAGGCAGAGCCATACAGCCCAGCCCGCGGGCACCCGGGGCAGCCTTCGTCCCACCCGGCTTGGGGGTTGTCCTCACCAAGGACTCTGCGATCCGGTGCGTCTGCTGTGTCTTGGCCAGGTGGCCGAGCTTCTTCCACCCCAGGAACTCCGTACAGGCGAGGAGGGCGTCCCTGGAGGCCTGCAGAGAAGCAGAGGCTGGGAGATGGCACCAGAGCCCAGGGACGGAGACCTGGCATCCTCCTCCTCTTGGCCAGGCTCCGAGCCGTTCCCAGCCCCTTACGGGAAGGAGCAGCGGGGGACCGAGGTTGAATTGGGTTCAGTGCCCAGGGCAGGGACAGGGGGCAACCACCACCTTGGGCGCCTCATGCTGCCGGCCAGCAGAAGAGAGACCCTCACGAGCTGCCGCCAGGGACGGGGGTCAGAGCTGCGGGCCCTCGGCTGTAGGCAGCCAGGGCTGTAGTCCTGGAGGCGGCGGGGCAGGACCGGGCCAGCAGCACCTCCCGTGGGCAGCACCCCCCAGCGGGACGCTTGGCTGCCCAGCTGGGGCTGCCCCAGCTCCTTCACGGCCGTGCTCGGGGTGGGCAGAGCTTCGATGCCGGGACGCAGGGCCAGGCGGCCGCCGGCTGCATCTCCCCACCGCTCTCCCCGCCCCGGGCTGGGGAGCACGCTGGCTCTCCACCCCTTGCGGGCACTCCACCTCTCTGCAGAGACCAAGGTGAGTGGGACCTGGGCGAGCAGAGCTTTGCTCCTGCAGCCATCCTGCTCTCGGGGAGCTGGGACGTGCCCTGGCCCAAACATCTGGGGGGCTCGTGGGCACAGCCCTGGGGGACAGGGAACGGGGCTCAAGCCCTGGCCTCCCACACTTGCAGGGACAACTGGGAAGCCTGTAGGGACCCGGGTGTTCGGTGGCCATGGGCTGCTGTCGAGCCCTGCTCGACCAGGCAGGGCTGGTTTGGCCACGCCGCCTTCTCCGTCCTTGCTCACGCTGGGTCTGCGGGGACCCTTCCGGGCTGCGCTGGAGGAGGGCTGAATGGGGGGAGCGGGGCTGGGAGGGCACCCCGGCACCCCGTCTACCTCTGCAGCACGGGGGGAAGGGGAAAGCAGTGGCGAGACCAGCGCAGGGAAGGAGGGGAGCAGTGGGACCCCGAGATGACACATGTTGCCAGGCTCTGATCTCCCGCAGCCCTTGCCCCTTATGCCCAGGCCACCCCCGCGGTGTCAGCACGCCCTTCCCCAATGACACCGGTCACCGCACCTTGGCCACGCTCTCGTTCTCGTCATTTATATGCAGGAAGAGTGGGAGCAGGACCCTCTGCACTGTCTTCTTCATCATTCTCTTCTTTCTCCCCACCACGGACTTCAGCGCATCTTTGAAGAGGTTGATGGAGAGTTTCCGCACCTGGCTGGACTCCTGGTAGGGAGGAGGATGGGGGGGACTTCATCAACAGCCACTCCCTGCCCACAGTCAGCAAGGGCTTTAGCGTGGCTGATGTGAGGGGAGATGCTCTGGGCTCGGATCCTGAACGCAGGAGCTGTGGGCGCGTTGGGCAGCTGAGGCTGAATGGCCCCGGAGCCCTGAAACGCCAGGCGAGAGGGGCGAGGAATCAGAGGATCACAGAATCTTCATGGTTGGAAAGGACCTTTGAGATCATCGAGTCCAACCAAACGACCTACAATCTCTGCCCCTAGAGCATGCCCTGAAGTGCCACATCTAGACGTTTCTTAAATACCTCGAGGGATGGTGACACAACCCCCTCCCTGGGCAGGCTCTTCCAGTGCCTGACCACTCTGTCAGTAAAGTAATTCTTCCTAATATCTAACCTAAACCTCCCCTGCCGCAACTTCAGACCATTTCCTCTGGTCCTGTCATTATCCACCTGGGAGAAGAGGCCAACACCCACCTCTCTCCACCCTCCTTTCAGGGAGCTGTAGAGGGCAATGAGGTCTCCCCTCAGCCTCCTCTTCTCCAAGCTCAACGTGCCCAGCTCCCTCAGCCTCTCCCCACATGCCCTGCTCTCCAGACCCCTCACCAGCCTGGTCGCTCTCCTCTGGACACGCTCCAGCACCTCAACGTCCCTCTTGTACAGCGGGGCCCAGACCTGAACACAGCACTCGAGGTGAGACCTCACCAGCGCCCAGTACAGAGGCACCATCACTTCCCTGCTCCTGCTGGCCACGCTGTTCCTGATACGAGCCAGGATGCTGTTGGCCTTCTCGGCCACCTGGGCACACCGCTGGCTCACGTCACCCTGGCCGTCCACCAGCACCCCCAGGCCCTTTTCTGCCGGGCAGCTTTCCAGCCACTCTGCCCCAAGCCTGTAGTGTTGCTTGGGGTTGTTGTGGCCGAAATGCAGGACCCGGCACTTGGCCTTATTAAACCTCCTAGAGTTGGCCTTGGCCCATGGATCCAGCCTGTCCAGGGCCCTCTGTAGAGCCTTCCTACCCTCCAGCAGATCAACACTCCCACCCAGTTTGGTGTCATCTGCGAACTTACCGAGGGTGCACTCAATCCCCTCATCCAGATCATTGATAAAGATATTAAACAAAACAGGCCCCAAAACTGAGCCCTGAGGGACACCACTGGTGACCGGCCGCCAAGAGGATTTCACCCCATTAATCCCAACTCTCTGGGCACGGCCATCCAGCCCGTTTTTAACCCAGCGAAGAGTACACTTGTCTCTGCCACGATTCGCCAGCTTCTCCGGGAGAATGCTGTGGGGGACGGCGTCAAAGGCCTTCCCGAAGTCCATATAGACAACGCCCACAGCCTTCCCCGCGTCCAGAAGGCGGGTCGTAGGAAGAGATCAGGTTGAGAAACCTGCCCTGAGGAGGGCAGCCCGGCCCGAGTGCTGCCCACCGGGCTGGGCTGAGGGGCGGCTGTCTGCGCAGAGCGCCCATCGGTAGGGCTGAGGTGCCCACGGCAGCCTTACATCGTCAAAGAGGGGTGGGAGCTTCTCCACCAGCTGCAGAGCAGTGCGTCTGGCCTCCTTCTTCTTCATGCGCTCCACCATGTTCCTCAGGAATACCAGGGCCTTCGTCTTGACGTCAGCGTTGCCACCCTGCAGGTTCTCCATGATGTCTGGCAGCAGGACCTGCATTTTTCTTGCCTGTACGAAACCCACGGTTTCCTTCTTGAGAAGCCGTGAAAGGCCACCCTGGCAAAAACGTACTGGTGGCTGAGCACCAGCCTCCCGTCCCCTTCCCGGCAGGTGGCACAGGAGTCACTGCAGCGGCCTCCTGGCCGGCACTGGCCGCTGACGGCATGCGGGGAGAGCAGGAGGACGGGAAGGGAGTTGCGGGAGAGCCGTGTTCTCTTACTCAGCCCCCCCCTTTTCTGACTGGCCAGAAGGGGCAGGTGGACTGGTAACCCTCTGTGCCTGGGGGGGCTCCCCAGGCACCCGCCAGCCCCCTCCATGGCAGGGAGGTGGTTGGAGCTGTCGCCCCACCTTCTGCCTCCCAGCCACGGCCAAGCCACCGCGTCACCCGCTGCCCCAGGCTCCGGCCGGCTGCCGACGTGGCTCCGCTCGGCTACACCCCTGCTCACCATCTTCCGTGTCTTGGACAAGAGCGTGATGAGAGCGCTGAGCACCAGCGAGAGCATCACCCAGCTCGGACGCCTCAGGTACCTCTGGGCTCCGTACAGGGCAGCAAACTCCTCGGCGTCAATGTCAGAGCGGAGCAGCAGCTAAACGGAAGGCGGCGGTGAGAGAGCGGCAGAGCCCGCGGGGTTCCCTCCGCCGCGCCGGCACGACGGGCGCACGGCACGCGGGCAGTGGCAAATAGACCCTCTCCCCAGACTTGAAGCCCCCCCGGGCTGTGCAGAGGCCATGTCTCTGGCCCAGGGCCAGCACCTGGCCCGGCTCTGGCTTCTGCCCCTTTCTCTGCCCCAGGATTCCAGGCTCCAGAGCAGGGTGGGGGGATGCAGGCAGGGGATGCAGGCAGGGGATGCAGGCAGGGGGAAGCCGGCAGGGGGATGCAGGCAGGGGATGAAGGCAGGGGAAACCAGCAGGGGATGCAGGCAGGATATGCAGGCAGGGGATGCAGGCAGGGGGATGTAGGCGGGGGGATGCAGGCGGGGGGATGCAGGCAGGGGATGCAGGTGGGGGGAGGCAGGTGGGGGGATGCAGGCAGGGGATTCAGGCAGGGGAAGCAGGCAGGGGAATGCAGGCGGGGGATGCAGGCGGGGGGATGCAGGCAGGGGGATGCAGGCAGGGGATTCAGGCAGGGGAAGCAGGCAGGGGGATGCAGGCGGGGGGATGCGGGCAGGGGATGCAGGCAGGGGGATGCAGGCAGGGGATGCGGGGGGGGGAAGCTGGCAGGGGGATGAAGGCAGGGGATGCAGGCAAGGGGATGCAGGCGGGGGATGCAGAGGGGGAGAAGGCAGCAGGGGGATGCAGGCAGGGGATGCAGGCAGGGGATGCAGGTGGGGGAATGCAGGCAGGGGATGCAGGCAGGGGATGCAGGCAGGGGGGATGCAGGCAGGGGATGCAGCCGGGGGATGCAGGCGGGGGATGCAGGTGGGGGGATGCAGGCGGGGGATGCAGGCAGGGGGATGCAGAGGGGGAGAAGCCGGCAGGGGGATGCAGGCAGGGGATGCAGGCAGGGGGATGCAGGCAGGGGGGATGCAGGCAGGGGATGCAGCCGAGGGATGCAGGCGGGGGATGCAGGCGAGGGGAAGCGGAGTGCTGCCCGGGCCGGCGCAGGCTTTGTGTTTGTGCACCGGCTCCAAAAGTGCAGGGGGCAGCCCCACACGCCTGGCAGGGGCTCTGGATGGTGCTGGGCAGCCGCTAAGGGGCTGTGTCCGTCTGTACGGGAGGAGGTGGCCATGTGGAAGCAGAGGTTGTCGCCCGTTTCCCTGGGGAGGCAGGCGCAGCCCCGAGGATGAGCAGGGTCACTCACAGACAAGAGATAGATGCAGGCGTCCTCGGCGGCACAGCCGAACACCTTGCGCACCCGCTGGTCCCGAAGCACGTTGAGCAGCTCCGTCAAGACAGTCCACAGAGCCCAAGGCACGGAGATCATCACCTCCCACATGGCCAGGGCAGCGCTGCAGGCCCAGAGCGCTGGGTCAGCGGGGCTGCCTCGGCCCCTGCACCGTGCCTGGGGCGGCCTCGTACAGTCATAGAGTCACCCCGGTTGGAAAAGACCCTTGGGATCATCGAGGCCAACCATCGGCCCCCACTCTACAGAGTTCTCCCCTACACCACATCCCCCAACGCCACACCTAAAATGGCTCTTAAACACATCCAGGGATGGCGACTCCACCACCGCCCCGGGCAGCCTATTCCAGTGTCCGACCACTCTTTCTGCGAAGAATTTTTCCCTAATGTCCAGCCTAAACCTCCCCTGGTGCAGCTTGAAGCCATTCCCTCTTGTTCTGTCGCTAATGACCTGTGAGAAGAGACCAGCCCCAACCTCTCTACAATGGCCTTTCGAGTAGTTGTAGAGAGCGATGAGGTCTCCCCTCAGCCTCCTCTTCCTCAAACTCAACAGTCCCAGCTCCTTCACTCGCTCCTCATCAGATTTATTCTCCAGGCCCTTCACCAGCTTCGGTGCCCTCCTCTGCCCTCGCTCCAGCACCTCGAGATCTCTCTCTTGTATTGAGGTGCCCAGAACTGGACACAATACTCCAGGTGTGGCCTCACCAGTGCTGAGTACAGGGGGACAATCCCCTCTCTCCTTCTGCTGGTCACACTAGTTCTAATACGAGCCAGGATGCCGTTGGCCCTCTTGGCCACCTGGGCGCACTGCTGGCTCATGTTCAGCCGCTTGTCAATGAGAACCCCCAGGTCCGTTTCTGCCTCGCAGCTCTCCAGCCACACTGCCCCAAGCCTGTAGTGCTGCATGGGGTTGTTGTGGCCCAAGGGCAGGACCCGGCACTTGGCCTTGTTGAAGCTCATCCCGTTAGCATTGGCCTATCGATCCGATCTATCCAAGTGTCTCTGTAGAGCCTCCCTACCCTCATGTAGATCAACACTCCCGCTTAGCTTCGTGTCATCTGCAAACTTGCTGATGATACACTCTATGTCCTTATCAAGGTCATCAATAAAGATGTTGAACAGAAACGGTCCCAACACCGAGCCCTGAGGGACACCACTTGTGACCGGCCGCCAGCTGGATTTAACTCCATTGACCACCACTCTTTGGGACCGCCCATCCAGCCAGTGCTTGATCCAGCAGATCGTATGCTCATCCAGGCCATGAGCCGCCAGTTTTTCCATGAGAATTCTATGAGGAATGGTGTCAAATGCTTTTTGAAAGGACCCCTCCGGAGCCCGGCTGTGCTACAGCCCTGGCCCTGCCTGCCCCCTTTCCTTGTGGGTGCCTGGGGGCCCTGACCGGGCAGGCGGGAGGGGGCTGCGGTGGTGTTCCCCGTGGGCCTGGGAGGAGCGTGGTGGTGGAGAGCCCCACCACCACGCTCCTGGCTTGGCCAGCTCTGGCTGCTGCCGGCCTGGGGACCCACTGGGTCTGGGAAGGGTGGTGGGATGGAGGGTCCTGCTCCTCGGGGATGTCCTGCAATATTGCTTGGGTCTGGCAGCCAGAGAGTCTCCAGGCCCCTCTACCCACAGGGAGCAAGCCCTCAAGGCTGTCGCGGCTAGTACCTGTCACACGTTGGTGAGATCTTCAAGAGGCTCCTGACCACTTCCCCGGGGTACCAATGGGTCATTAGGAGAAGGAGTGAGTCCAGGCTGCGGCGGGCTGGCTCCGTGCGGATGCACTCCACATTTTTGTGGATGTACCTCATGAACTTCGGCACCTGGAGAGGACACGGGTGAGGATGGGGCGGCCACTGGAGTGCAGCCATCTCCCCGGTTGCCACTGAAACTGCTGCCCTTCCCGTCCCTCTCTGTTGCCTTGGAAAGGCTTCAGGTGCCTGAGAGAGCTGGCGGCGGGAAGAAGGGAAGAGCAAGGTCCGACAGGGCAGCCCAGCCACAGGGCACTTACGTCCGTCAGCCAGTAACTGGGGTCTAGCACAGCCATGGCTAGGATTTTGCTGCCCGTCTGCCTGTCACAGGTGTCGTCTGCTGTCAAGGCCTCAATGGCGACGAGGACCGTGTCCGTCACCTGAGAAGGCTGGAGGTGTCCAAACACCTACGGGAGGAAGGGAGGGAGGGAAGCCGTGTCACACTGAGCACCCCGATGGTGCTGCTGGGCCGAGCGCCCGAGGAGCTCTGCCGACAGACGCCTGGCACTGCTGTCAGCGGCGCCCGCAGGAAAGGCGGCAGCGGGGGCCGCAGCCTCCGCAGGGCAGAGGGGGAGAGCGGAGGGTCCCCAGGGTGAGGGAGGAGGCTTGGCCTCATGGACACAGCGTGCTGGCCCGGCAGAGAGCCAGGGCTCGCTGGTGGCCAGGAGGGCTGGAGCTGCTGTTGGGGCACCGGAGTGGCCGCCCTCGCACAGCTCCCTGCGTGGGGACAGCAGGAACCCTCTCACCGGGGACAGGGAGGCCACGCGAGAGCCGCCGATTCTGGGTCCCTTGGCTCACACAAGCCTCCTGCCGACGCCACGGACAAGAGTGCCAGGAAGAAGACAGCCCGTTACCGTGGTCATGTTGCTGAAGTTAAGTGAAGAAAGCAAGAAGTTGCTCTCGGAATCCCATCCCGGTTCAGGCTCTGGATGCTCTGGATTCTGCTCCGGCAGCATCTCGTCTACAAGGAGGGGAAACACAGGAGAGTCGGTAGGACGCAGCATCGTCGCCAACGAGCTTCCCAAAGGGCGAAAAGAGCTTTCAGCTCGGCACGGCTGAGGAGGAGGAGGAGGCTGTGCTGGGGAGGGCTCCCAGCCCCGAGCACCCCTGTCATTCAAGCACCGCTTTGCCCCCTGCCCGTGGGACCCCTGCCGCCGGTGTGCCGCGGAAACGGGATTCCGGCATCGAGGCGGTGGTGCTTGCTGGCCCTACCAGTCCCGCAGGGGCTCCTCACTCACCCATCTGCAGCGGCTGGACCGCGGTCACCTCGTAGGGCTCCGCTGGAGAGCTGGTCTCCTGGGGAGCCGCCACCTCCTCCCAGGCCAGCCTGGGGCTGCTGGGGAGTGCCTCCACCATCCTGCCAGGTGGAGGAAAGTGGGGGAGAGCAGGGAGGGCAACTTTAAGGGAAACGCCTCGCGGCCGCGGGGCTGCCGGGGCGGCAGAAAAGACGTGGGCTGTGCTCGGGGGCTTCTCGCCAGCTCCGTCCTCCTGCCCTGTCCCTTCGCCGTCCTGCCGGACACTGCAGGGTCGCGGCCACCCTGGCTTTATGTGGTGCCGGGGGTGTGTGATGTCACAGAGGGTCCCACTGAGACCCACTGCCCGGGCCAGGAGGGGCAGGGCGTCCACTGCAGGGGCCAGGGAGCCAGCTCGCCAATGGCCACTGGGTCCTCTCGCGTGGCCCCAGGCCCCCATCTGCCCTTATGTCCCCTCAGAACTTTCCTGTACCCTCCGGTTCATCCCAAAGCCGTGTGCTCGCACACCCCGGCGTGGCCCCAGGACCTCCCCGGGAGAATCCCGCTTCTCCCCGTCCGTGTGGTGCTCTCTTCGCATCTCTACAGTTTCTGGCATCTCACAGTTACGTCCTTTCCCCGGCTCTGAAAATCTCCTTCAGTACCAGGAAGCAAAAGCTGTTTGCACCCGCTCCTCTCCCAGAATCACAGAATGGCAGGGGCTGGAAGGGACCTTTGGAGACCATCCCGTCCAACCCCCTGCCAAAGCAGGGTCACCCACAGACGGAGGTGGGAGAGGATCATGTCCAGGAAGGTTTGGAATCTCTCCAGAGCGGGAGACTCCGCACCCTCTCTGGGCAGCCCGTGCCAGGGCTCTGCCACCCTCACGGGAAAGATGTTGTTCCTCATGTTGAGATGGAATTTCCCGTGTTCCAGTTTGTGCCCGTTGCCCCTTGTCCTGTCCCCGGGCACCACTGAGAAGAGTCTGGCCCCATCCTCTCACCCCCCGCCCTTTAGCCATTGCTGAGCGTTGATGAGACCCCCCCTCAGCCTGCTCTTCTCCGGGCGGAACAGCCCCGGGGCTCCCAGCCTTTCCGCAGCACAGAGATGGATGCTCCAGCCCCTCAGCATCTCCGTAGCCTCCGCTGGACTCTCTCCAGGACTTCCCCGTCCTTCTGGAACCGGGGAGCCCAGAACTGGACCCAGTGCTCCAGCTGTGGCCTCCCCAGGGCAGAGCGGAGGGGGAAGATGACCTCCTTCGCCCTGCTGGCCACCCCAGGAGAACATTGGCCTTCTTGGCCACCAGGGCCCATCGCTGGCTCGTGGGCATCCCGTTGTCCCCCAGGACTCCCAGGTCTCTTTCCACAGAGCTGCTCTCCAGCAGGTCACCCCCCAACCTGTCCCGCTGCGGGGGGGTTGTTCCTCCCCAGGCGCAGGACCCTACACTTGCCCTCATTGAACTCCATGAGGTTCTTCTCCACCCAACTCTCCGGCCCGGCCAGGCCTGCCTGGATGGTGGCACAGCCTTCTGCTGTGTCGGCCACCCCTCCCGGTTTCGTGTCACCAGCAAAGTTGCAGAGGGTGCGCTCTGTCCCCTCATCCAGGTCGTTGATGAATGTGTTGAACAAGACTGGCCCCAGTACAGACCCCCAGGGAACGCCGCTCGTTACAGGCCTCCAACCGGACCCTGCGCCGCCGATCACAACCCTCTGAGCTCCGCCATTCGGCCAGTTCTCAATCCGCCTCGCTGTCCGCTACGGACAAAACCCCTCGGGCAGCTAGCCTGGAGAAGTCTGGGGCTGCTCCCTGACCCTTCAGCTCTGTCCACAAGGGGCCAAAAACTTCAGGGAGATTCCTGGGAAGGGTCTGGAGGAGATAACTGGCAGGGACCTGCCCCTAACAGGTACAAAACCCGTCATGCAGCGCCGTGTACCTTCCCCAACAGACACAGCGCTCTTCGAGTAGGAACCTTAGAGGAGTTGGGGGCTCCTGCCTGGGAGTTTGCCTTTCTCCAGAAGTAAAACAAAATGCTCCTGGAGATTCCTGGGAGGAGTCCCCAGGGAGCTAACAGGAATGAACCTGCCCCTAATACTGACAAAACTCCTACCTCGCAGGAGCCTGGGGACCTGCAAAATCCACCCATCTCCTCAGGAGGCCAACACACTCCTGGAGATGCGGCGGAGGAGTCCTGGGGAGCCACCAGGCATGGACTTTCCCCCAACATACACAATGCTCTTCAAGCAATTACTCCTGAAGAGTCTGGGGAACTGGGAGCCTGGGAATTCCAGCTCCAGAAGAAACCCAAATGCTCCTGGAGATGCCTGGGAGGAGTCCTGGGAAGCTACCAGGCACGGACCTGCCTCCAACGTGAACAAAACTCTCCAACCAACTACTTTGGAGAAATTTGGTGCTGCTACCCAGGACTTCATCTGTCTCCAAGGCAAGCCAAAATGTTCTTCTGAGATACCTGGGAGAAGTCCCTGGGAGCTACGGAAAACGGACCTGCCTCACACATGAAGAAAACTTTTCAGGTAACTCCATAGGAGGAGTCATACGCAGCTGTTTATCCAGGACTTCAGCGGTCTCCAGGCAAGCTCAAAACACTCCAGAGCTGCCTGGGAGAAGCACCCACCAGATTGCTACAGGGCATGCACCCACCTCCTCCAACGTTGACTAAAAGTCCAGTGTCACCCCCGTGTCACCCGCAAAGTGCCTGAGGGTGCGCTCGATCCCCTCGTCCAGATCATTGATACAGGTATTAAAGACACCCGGCCTGTCCTGGTTGGAGGTAAAACAGGACGAAGTTTCTGATTTGTAATTTCGCTTTTTAGCTGGGCCTCTTCTAACTGACTAAACTCTGAAATTAACAGCGTGTTGTTCGGAAACCGTTCACTCTCAGAGTGATAAGACCTGATTATACCAAGGGACGGTGCGCACAGAGGCTCTTGCTTGTAGTTATTGCTGGAACAACCAGGGTTGGCTAACTGCGCTGCTTGCCCCGTTGGAGGGTGGGAAGCGGAGAAGCGCAGAGGGGTCCCACCTGCAGGGAGGAGCCGAGGGGACAGGTGACCCCAAACTGACCAACAGGGTATTCCATCCCATCTGCATCACGCTCAGTGTAAAAGCTGAGGGATCAAAGGGGCAAAGGGGGCTCTGGCTCGCTCTTTCTTCAATGGCCGACGGCTGAGGAGGACCCTGTCTGTCCGTCTGCCTTTGATCCCGATCCGAGCACTCCTGACTCTAGTTCCGGAACTCAGCTCCGGTCCGTCGCTGACTCCAGTCTGGGGCTTTCCCTGTGTCTGCTGGTGACTCGATCGTCATCCTGGGAGCTGGATACGGTTTTGCATATATTGGGTACTTTTTTCCTTTAATTGTTATTATTCTATTATTATTTACTATTTTCTTATTTATCATTATTTTCATTAAAGTCGTTTAGTTGTTTTTCTGAACTCGTAAATCTCCTTATCTCTTTGTCTCCCCTCTGAGGAGAGAGAGGGGGCGAAGGGCCATCTGTCGTTCTGATCGGCCAATCCGGCCAAAACCACGACACGGCCCCAACGCCGAACCCCGGGGAACGCCGCTCGTGACCGGCCGCCGACTGGATTTAACTCCCTTCACCGGTTTGCAGAGTTTGACACTGAACCGGATGGGGGAATTGCCTTCTGGCGCTCAGGCGTTGCCGGCTGCCGAGGGCGGCGGGCTGCGGTGCTTCGGCACAGGCTGTGCTTCCCACGGCGGATTGCTCCAGAGGGAATGCCGGATTAACAGCTCAGGCTAAAGCACGGACTTTCTGAGTTGGAAGGGACCTCTAGAGATCACCCAGTCCCACCCCTCTGCTGGAGCAGGGGGGCCCAGAGCACGTCGCTCAGGGCTGCATCCAGGCGGGTCTCAAAAGCCCCCAGAGAAGGGGACTCCACACCCTCCCCGGGCAGCCTGTTCCGGGGCTCCGTCACCCTCGCCGTAAAGAAGTTTTTTCTCATATCTGATGGCGGACGCTTGTTCCAGCTTTATTAAAATCAAAGAATTCTTCAAATATACCGCCCTTTGCCAGAGGCTGATTGTCACCTGGCCAGGGCTCAGCAAAGCCAGCAGCACAGCGACCGCAGGCTCCACCCTGACGGTGGCTGTTTCCTTGGTCTTTCCAGGTTCAGCAAGGTCTGAGCTGCCAGGGACTGGACCGATGGTTCTGTGTCTTTCACCAAGGGCTCGAGGGCTGTGAGAGAAAGAGAGAGAGCAGTGGTGAAACCCCGCTGTCCGCAGAGACATCCCCCCCCGCCCCCGCCATGCCAACCCCGTCCGTCTCTTTCTCTGGCCAGGAGGAGCAGCTGAAAGCTGATGCTGAGGAACGCCCGCTGTGCCCCGACGTGTTCCTCTACTCCTGAAGCTCCTCTTGGATAGATCGGATCCATGGGCCAATGTTAACGGGATGAGGTTCAACCAGGCCAAGTGCCGCGTCCTGCCCTTGGGCCACAACAACCCCATGGACACGACAGGCCGGGGGCAGTGTGGCTGGAGAGCTGCGAGGCAGAAACGGACCTGGGGGTTCTCATTGACAAGCGGCTGAACATGAGCCAGCAGTGCGCCCAGGTGGCCAAGAGGGCCAACGGCATCCTGGCTCGCATTTAGAAATGGCGTGACCAGCAGAAGGAGAGAGGGGATTGTCCCCCTGTACTCAGCACTGGTGAGGCCACACCTGGAGTATTGTGTCCAGTTCTGGGCACCTCAATACGAGAGAGAGATCACAGAACCATAGAACCATAGGGTGGGAAGGGACCTCTGGAGATCACCTCCTCCAACCCGCGGCCAGAGCAGGGTCACCCACAGCAGGTGGCACAGGAACGCGTCCAGGCGGGTTTGGGATGTCTCCGGAGACGGAGACTCCCCCACCTCTCTGGGCAGCCTGTGCCAGGGCTCCGACACCCCCACAGCAAAGAAGTTCCTCCTCATGTTTAGGTGGAACTTCCCATGCTCAAGTTTGTGCCCGTTGTCCCTTGTCCTGTCCCCGGGCACCACTGAGAAGAGCCTGGCCCCATCCTCCTGACACCCCCCCTTTCAGTATTTAGAAGCGTTGATAAGGTCCCCCCTCAGCCGTCTTTTTTCCAGACTGAAGAGCCCCAAATCCCTCAGCCTTTCTTCACAAAAGAGATGTTCCAGCCCCTCAGCATCTCAGTAGCCCTTTGCTGTCCCCTCTCCAGCAGTTCCCTGTCCCTCTTGACTCAGGGAGCCCAGAACTGGACCCAGTGCTCCAGGTGTGGCCTCCCCAGGGCAGAGCAGAGGGGGAGGATGAACCTCCCTCCACCTGCTGGCCACGCTCTTCTTGATGCCCCCCAGGATGCCATTGGCCTTCTTGGCCACCAGGGCCCATCGCTGGCTCATGGGCATCCCGTCATCCCCCAGCACTCCCAGGTCTCTTTCCACCTCCATATCGAGGTGCTGGAGCGAGGGCAGAGGAGGGCATCGAAGCTGGTGAAGGGCCTGGAGAATAAATCTGATGAGGAGCGAGTGAAGGAGCTGGGACTGTTGAGTTTGAGGAAGAGGAGGCTGAGGGGAGACCTCATCGCTCTCTACAACTACTCGAAAGGCCATTGTAGAGAGGTTGGGGCTGGTCTCTTCTCACAGGTCATTAGCGACAGAACAAGAGGGAATGGCTTCAAGCTGCACCAGGGGAGGTTTAGGCTGGACATTAGGGAAAAATTCTTCACAGAAAGAGTGGTCGGACACTGGAATAGGCTGCCCGGGGCGGTGGTGGAGTCGCCATCCCTGGATGTGTTTAAGAGCCATTTTAGGTGTGGCGTTGGGGGATGTGGTGTAGGGGAGAACTCTGGAGAGTGGGGGCCGATGGTTGGCCTCGATGATCCCAAGGGTCTTTTCCCAACCGGAGTGATTCTACGACGATTCCATGAAGCGGTTTCCTGCAGCGGGGCCAGGGATGGCAGCCCCCTGCCCAGGCTCCCTCCCCTGCCCCGCCAGCCCCGGCCAGCACAGCGCTGCCCCTCACTCACCGTTGCAGATATCCTGCAGCTTCTTCCTATCTCGGTCCCTCAGGGGCTGCGCGCCGAGCCCTAGGCACAGAGCGCCCGTCAGACCCCCTGCTCCCCGGCACGCCCCGGCAGCACGGCCCCCAGCCACCCCAGCCCGGCTGCGCGCCCCCTCCTGCCCCTCGGCAGGGCTGACCCCGGGGAAGGACGGTCCCCGAGGGGCGGTGGGACTGAGCAAGGCTAACAGCCAGCCCGCCTGCGTGGAGGGCCCTCCTCGGGGCAGCCGGGGGCCAGGCTGCCAAAAGAGGGACCCCCGGGGGAGGCGACTCACCGATGAACCTGACGGCCGCCTCTCGCAAGGTGGACTGAGTGTTGTGCAGGTACACCAGGCTCTGAAACAGATATTCCTCCACCCTGCTCCTGCCGTACGCTAACTGGAGAGAGAGGCACAAGGGAACGGGGCTGGCACAGATCCCCCCCCAGCCATGCGGAGCCATCCCTCCTACCCGCACCCACCCTTCCCTCCCGGCGCTTCCCGTCTCCCAGCGCTGTGGGGCTGAGGTCCAGAGGGAGCTGCAGGCAAAGGGGGCTGGGGGTGGTGAGACCCCCGCTGTCCCACCCCCAGGGCCAAGATGGGCCAGGGTCTCCTTCAGCTCGCCGGGGGGCAGGGCAGGGAGAAGGGCCTGGAGAAGAGCCCGTGGGGGGCTCCGTGCTTGAGGGCAGGGAAGGAGGATGCAGCTCCGGGCTGGAGCAGGGAAGGAAAGGCAGAGCCGTACAGCCCAGCCCGCGGGCACCCGGGGCAGCCTTCGTCCCACCCGGCTTGGGGGTTGTCCTCACCAAGGACTCTGCGATCCGGTGCGTCTGCTGTGTCTTGGCCAGGTGGCCGAGCTTCTTCCACCCCAGGAACTCCGTACAGGCGAGGAGGGCGTCCCTGGAGGCCTGCAGAGAAGCAGAGGCTGGGAGATGGCACCAGAGCCCAGGGACGGAGACCTGGCATCCTCCTCCTCTTGGCCAGGCTCCGAGCCATTCCCAGCCCCTTACGGGAAGGAGCAGCGGGGGACTGAGGTTGAATTGGGTTCAGTGCCCAGGGCAGGGACAGGGGGCAACCACCACCTTGGGCGCCTCATGCTGCCGGCCAGCAGAAGAGAGACCCTCACGAGCTGCCGCCAGGGATGGGGGTCAGAGCTGCGGGCCCTCAGCTGTAGGCAGCCAGGGCTGTAGTCCTGGAGGCGGCGGGGCAGGACCGGGCCAGCAGCACCTCCCGTGGGCAGCACCGCCCAGCGGGACGCTTGGCTGCCCAGCTGGGGCTGCCCCAGCTCCTTCACGGCCGTGCTCGGGGTGGGCAGAGCTTCGATGCCGGGACGCAGGGCCAGGCGGCCGCCGGCTGCATCTCCCCACCGCTCTCCCCGCCCCGGGCTGGGGAGCACGCTGGCTCTCCACCCCTTGCGGGCACTCCACCTCTCCGCAGAGACCAAGGTGAGTGGGACCTGGGCGAGCAGAGCTTTGCTCCTGCAGCCATCCTGCTCTCGGGGAGCTGGGACGTGCCCTGGCCCAAACATCTGGGGGGCTCGTGGGCACAGCCCTGGGGGACAGGGAACGGGGCTCAAGCCCTGGCCTCCCACACTTGCAGGGACAACTGGGAAGCCTGTAGGGACCCGGGTGTTCGGTGGCCATGGGCTGCTGTCGAGCCCTGCTCGACCAGGCAGGGCTGGTTTGGCCACGCCGCCTTCTCCGTCCTTGCTCACGCTGGGTCTGCGGGGACCCTTCCGGGCTGCGCTGGAGGAGGGCTGAATGGGGGGAGCGGGGCTGGGAGGGCACCCCGGCACCCCGTCTACCTCTGCAGCACGGGGGGAAGGGGAAAGCAGTGGCGAGACCAGCGCAGGGAAGGAGGGGAGCAGTGGGACCCCGAGATGACACATGTTGCCAGGCTCTGATCTCCCGCAGCCCTTGCCCCTTATGCCCAGGCCACCCCCGCGGTGTCAGCACGCCCTTCCCCAATGACACCGGTCACCGCACCTTGGCCACGCTCTCGTTCTCGTCATTTATATGCAGGAAGAGTGGGAGCAGGACCCTCTGCACTGTCTTCTTCATCATTCTCTTCTTTCTCCCCACCACGGACTTCAGCGCATCTTTGAAGAGGTTGATGGAGAGTTTCCGCACCTGGCTGGACTCCTGGTAGGGAGGAGGACGGGGGGGACTTCATCAACAGCCACTCCCTGCCCACAGTCAGCAAGGGCTTTAGCGTGGCTGATGTGAGGGGAGATGCTCTGGGCTCGGATCCTGAACGCAGGAGCTGTGGGCGCGTTGGGCAGCTGAGGCTGAATGGCCCCGGAGCCCTGAAACGCCAGGCGAGAGGGGCGAGGAATCAGAGAATCACAGAATCTTCATGGTTGGAAAGGACCTTTGAGATCATCGAGTCCAACCAAACGACCTACAATCTCTGCCCCTAGAGCATGCCCTGAAGTGCCACATCTAGACGTTTCTTAAATACCTCGAGGGATGGTGACTCAAACCCCTCCCTGGGCAGGCTCTTCCAGTGCCTGACCACTCTGTCAGTAAAGTAATTCTTCCTAATATCTAACCTAAACCTCCCCTGCCGCAACTTCAGACCATTTCCTCTGGTCCTGTCATTATCCACCTGGGAGAAGAGGCCAACACCCACCTCTCTCCACCCTCCTTTCAGGGAGCTGTAGAGGGCAATGAGGTCTCCCCTCAGCCTCCTCTTCTCCAAGCTCAACGTGCCCAGCTCCCTCAGCCTCTCCCCACATGCCCTGCTCTCCAGACCCCTCACCAGCCTGGTCGCTCTCCTCTGGACACGTTCCAGCACCTCAACGTCCCTCTTGTACAGCGGGGCCCAGACCTGAACACAGCACTCGAGGTGAGGCCTCACCAGCGCCCAGTACAGAGGCACCATCACTTCCCTGCTCCTGCTGGCCACGCTGTTCCTGATACGAGCCAGGATGCTGTTGGCCTTCTCGGCCACCTGGGCACACCGCTGGCTCACGTCACCCTGGCCGTCCACCAGCACCCCCAGGTCCTTTTCTGCCGGGCAGCTTTCCAGCCACTCTGCCCCAAGCCTGTAGCGTTGCTTGGGGTTGTTGTGGCCGAAATGCAGGACCCGGCACTTGGCCTTATTAAACCTCCTAGAGCTGGCCTTGGCCCATGGATCCAGCCTGTCCAGGGCCCTCTGTAGAGCCTTCCTACCCTCCAGCAGATCAACACTCCCACCCAGTTTGGTGTCATCTGCGAACTTACCGAGGGTGCACTCAATCCCCTCATCCACATCATTGATAAAGATATTAAACAAAACCGGCCCCAAAACTGAGCCCTGAGGGACACCACTGGTGACCGGCCGCCAAGAGGATTTCACCCCATTAATCCCAACTCTCTGGGCACGGCCATCCAGCCCGTTTTTAACCCAGCGAAGAGTACACTTGTCTCTGCCACGATTCGCCAGCTTCTCCGGGAGAATGCTGTGGGGGACGGCGTCAAAGGCCTTCCCGAAGTCCATATAGACAACGCCCACAGCCTTCCCCGCGTCCAGAAGGCGGGTCGTAGGAAGAGATCAGGTTGAGAAACCTGCCCTGAGGAGGGCAGCCCGGCCCGAGTGCTGCCCACCGGGCTGGGCTGAGGGGCGGCTGTCTGCGCAGAGCGCCCATCGGTAGGGCTGAGGTGCCCACGGCAGCCTTACATCGTCAAAGAGGGGTGGGAGCTTCTCCACCAGCTGCAGAGCAGTGCGTCTGGCCTCCTTCTTCTTCATGCGCTCCACCATGTTCCTCAGGAATACCAGGGCCTTCGTCTTGACGTCAGCGTTGCCACCCTGCAGGTTCTCCATGATGTCTGGCAGCAGGACCTGCATTTTTCTTGCCTGTACGAAACCCACGGTTTCCTTCTTGAGAAGCCGTGAAAGGCCACCCTGGCAAAAACGTACTGGTGGCTGAGCACCAGCCTCCCGTCCCCTTCCCGGCAGGTGGCACAGGAGTCACTGCAGCGGCCTCCTGGCCGGCACTGGCCGCTGACGGCATGCGGGGAGAGCAGGAGGACGGGAAGGGAGTTGCGGGAGAGCCGTGTTCTCTTACTCAGCCCCCCCCTTTTCTGACTGGCCAGAAGGGGCAGGTGGACTGGTAACCCTCTGTGCCTGGGGGGGCTCCCCAGGCACCCGCCAGCCCCCTCCATGGCAGGGAGGTGGTTGGAGCTGTCGCCCCACCTTCTGCCTCCCAGCCACGGCCAAGCCACCGCGTCACCCGCTGCCCCAGGCTCCGGCCGGCTGCCGACGTGGCTCCGCTCAGCTACACCCCTGCTCACCATCTTCCGTGTCTTGGACGAGAGCGTGATGAGAGCGCTGAGCACCAGCGAGAGCATCACCCAGCTCGGACGCCTCAGGTACCTCTGGGCTCCGTACAGGGCAGCAAACTCCTCGGCGTCAATGTCAGAGCGGAGCAGCAGCTAAAAGGAAGGCGGCGGTGAGAGAGCGGCAGAGCCCGCGGGGTTCCCTCCGCCGCGCCGGCACGACGGGCGCACGGCACGCGGGCGGTGGCAAACAGACCCTCTCCCCAGACTTGAAGCCCCCCCGGGCTGTGCAGAGGCCATGTCTCTGGCCCAGGGCCAGCACCTGGCCCGGCTCTGGCTTCTGCCCCTTTCTCTGCCCCAGGATTCCAGGCTCCAGAGCAGGGTGGGGGGATGCAGGCGGGGGATGCAGGCAGGAGATGCAGGCAGGGGGATGCAGGTGGGGGATGCAGGCAGGGGATGCAGGCAGGGGGATGCAGGTGGGGGATGCAGGCAGGGGATGCAGGCAGGGGGATGCAGGTGGGGGGATGCAGGCAGGGGGATGCAGGTGGGGGGATGCAGGCAGGGGATGCAGGCAGGGGGATGCAGGCAGGGGGATGCAGGTGGGGGGATGCAGGCAGGGGATGCAGGCGGGGGATGCAGGTGGGGGCATGCAGGCGGGGGGATGCAGGCAGGGGATGCAGGCGGGGGATGCAGGCAGGGGGATGCAGGTGGGGGGATGCAGGCGGGGGGATGCAGGCGGGGGGAAGCGGAGTGCTGCCCGGGCCGGTGCAGGCTCTGTGTTTGTGCACCGGCTCCAAAAGTGCAGGGGGCAGCCCCACACGCCTGGCAGGGGCTCTGGCTGGTGCTGGGCAGCCCCTAAGGGGCTGTGTCCGTCTGTACGGGAGGAGGTGGCCATGTGGAAGCAGAGGTTGTCGCCCGTTTCCCTGGGGAGGCAGGCGCAGCCCCGAGGATGAGCAGGGTCACTCACAGACAAGAGATAGATGCAGGCGTCCTCGGCGGCACAGCCGAACACCTTGCGCACCCGCTGGTCCCGAAGCACGTTGAGCAGCTCCGTCAAGACAGTCCACAGAGCCCAAGGCACGGAGATCATCACCTCCCACATGGCCAGGGCAGCGCTGCAGGCCCAGAGCGCTGGGTCAGCGGGGCTGCCTCGGCCGCTGCACCGTGCCTGGGGCGGCCTCGTACAGTCATAGAGTCACCCCGGTTGGAAAAGACCCTTGGGATCATCGAGGCCAACCATCGGCCCCCACTCTACAGAGTTCTCCCCTACACCACATCCCCCAACGCCACACCTAAAATGGCTCTTAAACACATCCAGGGATGGCGACTCCACCACCGCCCCGGGCTGCCTATTCCAGTGTCCGACCACTCTTTCTGCGAAGAATTTTTCCCTAATGTCCAGCCTAAACCTCCCCTGGTGCAGCTTGAAGCCATTCCCTCTTGTTCTGTCGCTAATGACCTGTGAGAAGAGACCAGCCCCAACCTCTCTACAATGGCCTTTCGAGTAGTTGTAGAGAGCGATGAGGTCTCCCCTCAGCCTCCTCTTCCTCAAACTCAACAGTCCCAGCTCCTTCACTCGCTCCTCATCAGATTTATTCTCCAGGCCCTTCACCAGCTTCGTTGCCCTCCTCTGCCCTCGCTCCAGCACCTCGAGATCTCTCTCTTGTATTGAGGTGCCCAGAACCGGACACAATACTCCAGGTGTGGCCTCACCAGTGCTGAGTACAGGGGGACAATCCCCTCCCTCCTTCTGCTGGTCACACTAGTTCTAATACGAGCCAGGATGCCGTTGGCCCTCTTGGCCACCTGGGCGCACTGCTGGCTCATGTTCAGCCGCTTGTCAATGAGAACCCCCAGGTCTGTTTCTGCCTTGCAGCTCTCCAGCCACACTTCCCCAAGCCTGTAGCGCTGCATGGGGTTGTTGTGGCCCAAGGGCAGGACCCGGCACTTGGCCTTGTTGAAGCTCATCCCGTTAGCATTGGCCTATCGATCCGATCTATCCAAGTGTCTCTGTAGAGCCTCCCTACCCTCATGTAGATCAACACTCCCGCTTAGCTTCGTGTCATCTGCAAACTTGCTGATGATACACTCTATGTCCTTATCAAGGTCATCAATAAAGATGTTCAACAGAAACAGTCCCAACACCGAGCCCTGAGGGACACCACTTGTGACCGGCCGCCAGCTGGATTTAACTCCATTGACCACCACTCTTTGGGACCGCCCATCCAGCCAGTGCTTGATCCAGCAGATCGTATGCTCATCCAGGCCATGAGCCGCCAGTTTTTCCATGAGAATTCTATGAGGAATGGTGTCAAATGCTTTTTGAAAGGACCCCTCCGGAGCCCGGCTGTGCTACAGCCCTGGCCCTGCCTGCCCCCTTTCCTTGTGGGTGCCTGGGGGCCCTGACCGGGCAGGCGGGAGGGGGCTGCGGTGGTGTTCCCCGTGGGCCTGGGAGGAGCGTGGTGGTGGAGAGCCCCACCACCACGCTCCTGGCTTGGCCAGCTCGGGCTGCTGCCGGCCTGGGGACCCACTGGGTCTGGGAAGGGTGGTGGGATGGAGTGTCCTGCTCCTCGGGGATGTCCTGCAATATTGCTTGGGTCTGGCAGCCAGAGAGTCTCCGGGCCCCTCTACCCACAGGGAGCAAGCCCTCAAGGCTGTCGCGGCTAGTACCTGTCACACGTTGGTGAGATCTTCAAGAGGCTCCTGACCACTTCCCCGGGGTACCAATGGGTCATTAGGAGAAGGAGTGAGTCCAGGCTGCGGCGGGCTGGCTCCGTGCGGATGCACTCCACATTTTTGTGGATGTACCTCATGAACTTCGGCACCTGGAGAGGACACGGGTGAGGATGGGGCGGCCACTGGAGTGCAGCCATCTCCCCGGTTGCCACTGAAACTGCTGCCCTTCCCGTCCCTCTCTGTTGCCTTGGAAAGGCTTCAGGTGCCCGAGAGAGCTGGCGGCGGGAAGGAGGGAAGAGCAAGGTCCGACAGGGCAGCCCAGCCACAGGGCACTTACGTCCGTCAGCCAGTAACTGGGGTCTAGCACAGCCATGGCTAGGATTTTGCTGCCCGTCTGCCTGTCACAGGTGTCGTCTGCTGTCAAGGCCTCAATGGCGACGAGGACCGTGTCCGTCACCTGAGAAGGCTGGAGGTGTCCAAACACCTACGGGAGGAAGGGAGGGAGGGAAGCCGTGTCACACTGAGCACCCCGATGGTGCTGCTGGGCCGAGCGCCCGAGGAGCTCTGCCGACAGACGCCTGGCACTGCTGTCAGCGGCGCCCGCAGGAAAGGCGGCAGCGGGGGCCGCAGCCTCCGCAGGGCAGAGGGGGAGAGCGGAGGGTCCCCAGGGTGAGGGAGGAGGCTTGGCCTCATGGACACAGCGTGCTGGCCCGGCAGAGAGCCAGGGCTCGCTGGTGGCCAGGAGGGCTGGAGCTGCTGTTGGGGCACCGGAGTGGCCGCCCTCGCACAGCTCCCTGCGTGGGGACAGCAGGAACCCTCTCACCGGGGACAGGGAGGCCACGCGAGAGCCGCCGATTCTGGGTCCCTTGGCTCACACAAGCCTCCTGCCGACGCCACGGACAAGAGTGCCAGGAAGAAGACAGCCCGTTACCGTGGTCATGTTGCTGAAGTCAAGTGAAGAAAGCAAGAAGCTGCTCTCGGAATCCCATCCCGGTTCAGGCTCTGGATGCTCTGGATTCTGCTCCGGCAGCATCTCGTCTACAAGGAGGGGAAACACAGGAGAGTCGGTAGGACGCAGCATCGTCTCCAACGAGCTTCCCAGAGGGCGAAAAGAGCTTTCAGCTCGGCACGGCTGAGGAGGAGGAGGAGGCTGTGCTGGGGAGGGCTCCCAGCCCCGAGCACCCCTGTCATTCAAGCACCGCTTTGCCCCCTGCCCGTGGGACCCCTGCCGCCGGTGTGCCGCGGAAACGGGATTCCGGCATCGAGGCGGTGGCGCTTGCTGGCCCTGCCAGTCCCGCAGGGGCTCCTCACTCACCCATCTGCAGCGGCTGGACCGCGGTCACCTCGTAGGGCTCCGCTGGAGAGCTGGTCTCCTGGGGAGCCGCCACCTCCTCCCAGGCCAGCCTGGGGCTGCTGGGGAGTGTCTCCGCCATCCTGCCAGGTGGAGGAAAGTGGGGGAGAGCGGGGAGGGCAACTTTAAGGGAAACGCCTCGCGGCCGTGGGGCTGCCGGGGTGGCAGAAAAGACGTGGGCTGTGCTCGGGGGCTTCTCGCCAACTCCGTCCTCCTGCCCTGTCCCTTCGCCGTCCTGCCGGACACTGCAGGGACGCGGCCACCCTGGCTTTATGTGGTGCCGGGGGTGTGTGATGTCACAGAGGGTCCCACTGAGACCCACTGCCCGGGCCAGGAGGGGCAGGGCGTCCACTGCAGGGGCCAGGGAGCCAGCTCGCCAATGGCCACTGGGTCCTCTCGCGTGGCCCCAGGCCCCCATCTGCCCTTATGTCCCCTCAGGACTTTCCTGTACCCTCCGGTTCATCCCAAAGCCGTGTGCTCGCACACCCCGGCGTGGCCCCAGGACCTCCCCGGGAGAATCCCGCTTCTCCCCGTCCGTGTGGTGCTCTCTTCGCATCTCTACAGTTTCTGGCATCTCACAGTTACGTCCTTTCCCCGGCTCTGAAAATCTCCTTCAGTACCAGGAAGCAAAAGCTGTTTGCACCCGCTCCTCTCCCAGAATCACAGAATGGCAGGGGCTGGAAGGGACCTTTGGAGACCATCCCGTCCAACCCCCTGCCAAAGCAGGGTCACCCACAGACGGAGGTGGGAGAGGATCATGTCCAGGAAGGTTTGGAATCTCTCCAGAGCGGGAGACTCCGCACCCTCTCTGGGCAGCCCGTGCCAGGGCTCTGCCACCCTCACGGGAAAGATGTTGTTCCTCATGTTGAGATGGAATTTCCCGTGTTCCAGTTTGTGCCCGTTGCCCCTTGTCCTGTCCCCGGGCACCACTGAGAAGAGTCTGGCCCCATCCTCTCACCCCCCGCCCTTTAGCCATTGCTGAGCGTTGATGAGATCCCCCCTCAGCCTGCTCTTCTCCGGGCGGAACAGCCCCGGGGCTCCCAGCCTTTCCGCAGCACAGAGATGGATGCTCCAGCCCCTCAGCATCTCCGTAGCCTCCGCTGGAATCTCTCCAGCACTTCCCCGTCCTTCTGGAACCGGGGAGCCCAGAACTGGACCCAGTGCTCCAGCTGTGGCCTCCCCAGGGCAGAGCGGAGGGGGAAGATGACCTCCTTCGCCCTGCTGGCCACCCCAGGAGAACATTGGCCTTCTTGGCCACCAGGGCCCATCGCTGGCTCGTGGGCATCCCGTTGTCCCCCAGGACTCCCAGGTCTCTTTCCACAGAGCTGCTCTCCAGCAGGTCACCCCCCAACCTGTCCCGCTGCGGGGGGGTTGTTCCTCCCCAGGCGCAGGACCCTACACTTGCCCTCATTGAACTCCATGAGGTTCTTCTCCACCCAACTCTCCGGCCCGGCCAGGCCTGCCTGGATGGTGGCACAGCCTTCTGCTGTGTCGGCCACCCCTCCCGGTTTCGTGTCACCAGCAAAGTTGCAGAGGGTGCGCTCTGTCCCCTCATCCAGGTCGTTGATGAATGTGTTGAACAAGACTGGCCCCAGTACAGACCCCCAGGGAACGCCGCTCGTTACAGGCCTCCAACCGGACCCTGCGCCGCCGATCACAACCCTCTGAGCTCTGCCATTCGGCCAGTTCTCAATCCGCCTCGCTGTCCGCTACGGACAAAACCCCTCGGGCAGCTAGCCTGGAGAAGTCTGGGGCTGCTCCCTGACCCTTCAGCTCTGTCCACAAGGGGCCAAAAACTTCAGGGAGATTCCTGGGAAGGGTCTGGAGGAGATAACTGGCAGGGACCTGCCCCTAACAGGTACAAAACCCGTCATGCAGCGCCGTGTACCTTCCCCAACAGACACAGCGCTCTTCGAGTAGGAACCTTAGAGGAGTTGGGGGCTCCTGCCTGGGAGTTTGCCTTTCTCCAGAAGTAAAACAAAATGCTCCTGGAGATTCCTGGGAGGAGTCCCCAGGGAGCTAACAGGAATGAACCTGCCCCTAATACTGACAAAACTCCTACCTCGCAGGAGCCTGGGGACCTGCAAAATCCACCCATCTCCTCAGGAGGCCAACACACTCCTGGAGATGCGGCGGAGGAGTCCTGGGGAGCCACCAGGCATGGACTTTCCCCCAACATACACAATGCTCTTCAAGCAATTACTCCTGAAGAGTCTGGGGAACTGGGAGCCTGGGAATTCCAGCTCCAGAAGAAACCCAAATGCTCCTGGAGATGCCTGGGAGGAGTCCTGGGAAGCTACCAGGCACGGACCTGCCTCCAACGTGAACAAAACTCTCCAACTAACTACTTTGGAGAAATTTGGTGCTGCTACCCAGGACTTCATCTGTCTCCAAGGCAAGCCAAAATGTTCTTCCGAGATACCTGGGAGAAGTCCCTGGGAGCTACGGAAAACGGACCTGCCTCACACATGAAGAAAACTTTTCAGGTAGCTCCATAGGAGGAGTCGTACGCAGCTGTTTATCCAGGACTTCAGCGGTCTCCAGGCAAGCTCAAAACACTCCAGAGCTGCCTGGGAGAAGCACCCACCAGATTGCTACAGGGCATGGACCTACCTCCTCCAACGTTGACTAAAAGTCCAGTGTCACCCCCGTGTCACCCGCAAAGTGCCTGAGGGTGCGCTCGATCCCCTCGTCCGGATCATTGATACAGGTATTAAAGACACCCGGCCTGTCCTGGTTGGAGGTAAAACAGGACGAAGTTTCTGATTTGTAATTTCGCTTTTTAGCTGGGCCTCTTCTAACTGACTAAACTCTGAAATTAACAGCGTGTTGTTCGGAAACCGTTCACTCTCAGAGTGATAAGACCTGATTATACCAAGGGACGGTGCGCACAGAGGCTCTTGCTTGTAGTTATTGCTGGAACAACCAGGGTTGGCTAACTGCGCTGCTTGCCCCGTTGGAGGGTGGGAAGCGGAGAAGCGCAGAGGGGTCCCACCTGCAGGGAGGAGCCGAGGGGACAGGTGACCCCAAACTGACCAACAGGGTGTTCCATCCCATCTGCATCACGCTCAGTGTAAAAGCTGAGGGATCAAAGGGGCAAAGGGGGCTCTGGCTCGCTCTTTCTTCAATGGCCGACGGCTGAGGAGGACCCTGTCTGTCCGTCTGCCTTTGATCCCGATCCGAGCACTCCTGACTCTAGTTCCGGAACTCAGCTCCGGTCCGTCGCTGACTCCAGTCTGGGGCTTTCCCTGTGTCTGCTGGTGACTCGATCGTCATCCTGGGAGCTGGATATGGTTTTGCATATATTGGGTACTTTTTTCCTTTAATTGTTATTATTCTATTATTATTTACTATTTTCTTATTTATTATTATTTTCATTAAAGTCGTTTAGTTGTTTTTCTGAACTCGTAAATCTCCTTATCTCTTTGTCTCCCCTCTGAGGAGAGAGAGGGGGCGAAGGGCCATCTGTCGTTCTGATCGGCCAATCCGGCCAAAACCACGACACGGCCCCAACGCCGAACCCCGGGGAACGCCGCTCGTGACCGGCCGCCGACTGGATTTAACTCCCTTCACCGGTTTGCAGAGTTTGACACTGAACCGGATGGGGGAATTGCCTTCTGGCGCTCAGGCGTTGCCGGCTGCCGAGGGCGGCGGGCTGCGGTGCTTCGGCACAGGCTGTGCTTCCCACGGCGGATTGCTCCAGAGGGAATGCCGGATTAACAGCTCAGGCTAAAGCACGGACTTTCTGAGTTGGAAGGGACCTCTAGAGATCACCCAGTCCCACCCCTCTGCCGGAGCAGGGGGGCCCAGAGCACGTCGCTCAGGGCTGCATCCAGGCGGGTCTCGAAAGCCCCCAGAGAAGGGGACTCCACACCCTCCCCGGGCAGCCTGTTCCGGGGCTCCGTCACCCTCGCCGTAAAGAAGTTTTTTCTCATATTTGATGGCGGACGCTTGTTCCAGCTTTATTAAAATCAAAGAATTCTTCAAATATACCGCCCTTTGCCAGAGGCTGATTGTCACCTGGCCAGGGCTCAGCAAAGCCAGCAGCACAGCGACCGCAGGCTCCACCCTGACGGTGGCTGTTTCCTTGGTCTTTCCAGGTTCAGCAAGGTCTGAGCTGCCAGGGACTGGACCGATGGTTCTGTGTCTTTCACCAAGGGCTCGAGGGCTGTGAGAGAAAAAAAGAGAGCAGTGGTGAAACCCCGCTGTCCGCAGAGACATCCCCCCCTGCCCCCGCCATGCCAGCCCCGTCCGTCTCTTTCTCTGGCCAGGAGGAGCAGCTGAAAGCTGATGCTGAGGAACGCCTGCTGTGCCCCGACGTGTTCCTCTACTCCTGAAGCTCCTCTTGGATAGATCGGATCCATGGGCCAACGCTAACAGGATGAGGTTCAACCAGGCCAAGTGCCGCGTCCTGCCCTTGGGCCACAACAACCCCATGGACACGACAGGCCGGGGGCAGTGTGGCTGGAGAGCTGCGAGGCAGAAACGGACCTGGGGGTTCTCATTGACAAGTGGCTGAACATGAGCCAGCAGTGCGCCCAGGTGGCCAAGAGGGCCAACGGCATCCTGGCTCGTATTTAGAAATGGCGTGACCAGCAGAAGGAGGGAGGGGATTGTCCCCCTGTACTCAGCACTGGTGAGGCCACACCTGGAGTATTGTGTCCAGTTCTGGGCACCTCAATACGAGAGAGAGATCATAGAACCATAGAACCATAGGGTGGGAAGGGACCTCTGGAGATCATCTCCTCCAACCCGCGGCCAGAGCAGGGTCACCCACAGCAGGTGGCACAGGAACGCGTCCAGGCGGGTTTGGGATGTCTCCGGAGACAGACACTCCCCCACCTCTCTGGGCAGCCTGTGCCAGGGCTCCGACACCCCCACAGCAAAGAAGTTCCTCCTCATGTTTAGGTGGAACTTCCCATGCTCAAGTTTGTGCCCGTTGTCCCTTGTCCTGTCCCCGGGCACCACTGAGAAGAGCCTGGCCCCATCCTGACACCCCCCCTTTCAGTATTTAGAAGCGTTGATAAGGTCCCCCCTCAGCCGACTTTTTTCCAGACTGAAGAGCCCCAAATCCCTCAGCCTTTCTCCATCAGAGAGATATTCCATCCCCTCAGCATCTCGGTAGCCCTTTGCTGTCCCCTCTCCAGCAGTTCCCTGTCCCTCTTGACCCAGGGAGCCCAGAACTGGACCCAGTGCTCCAGGTGTGGCCTCCCCAGGGCAGAGCAGAGGGGGAGGATGAACCTCCCTCCACCTGCTGGCCACGCTCTTCTTGATGCCCCCCAGGATGCCATTGGCCTTCTTGGCCACCAGGGCCCATCGCTGGCTCATGGGCATCCCGTCATCCCCCAGCACTCCCAGGTCTCTTTCCACCTCCATATCGAGGTGCTGGAGCGAGGGCAGAGGAGGGCATCGAAGCTGGTGAAGGGCCTGGAGAATAAATCTGATGAGGAGCGAGTGAAGGAGCTGGGACTGTTGAGTTTGAGGAAGAGGAGGCTGAGGGGAGACCTCATCGCTCTCTACAACTACTCGAAAGGCCATTGTAGAGAGGTTGGGGCTGGTCTCTTCTCACAGGTCATTAGCGACAGAACAAGAGGGAATGGCTTCAAGCTGCACCAGGGGAGGTTTAGGCTGGACATTAGGGAAAAATTCTTCGCAGAAAGAGTGGTCGGACACTGGAATAGGCTGCCCGGGGCGGTGGTGGAGTCGCCATCCCTGGATGTGTTTAAGAGCCATTTTAGGTGTGGCGTTGGGGGATGTGGTGTAGGGGAGAACTCTGTAGAGTGGGGGCCGATGGTTGGCCTCGATGATCCCAAGGGTCTTTTCCCAACCGGAGTGATTCTACGACGATTCCATGAAGCGGTTTCCTGCAGCGGGGCCAGGGATGGCAGCCCCCTGCCCAGGCTCCCTCCCCTGCCCCGCCAGCCCCGGCCAGCACAGCGCCGCCCCTCACTCACCGTTGCAGATATCCTGCAGCTTCTTCCTATCTCGGTCCCTCAGGGGCTGCGCGCCGAGCCCTAGGCACAGAGCGCCCGTCAGACCCCCTGCTCCCCGGCACGCCCCGGCAGCACGGCCCCCAGCCACCCCAGCCCGGCTGCGCGCCCCCTCCTGCCCCTCGGCAGGGCTGACCCCGGGGAAGGACGGTCCCCGAGGGGCGGTGGGACTGAGCAAGGCTAACAGCCAGCCCGCCTGCGTGGAGGGCCCTCCTCGGGGCAGCCGGGGGCCAGGCTGCCAAAAGAGGGACCCCCGGGGGAGGCGACTCACCGATGAACCTGACGGCCGCCTCTCGCAAGGTGGACTGAGTGTTGTGCAGGTACACCAGGCTCTGAAACAGATATTCCTCCACCCTGCTCCTGCCGTACGCTAACTGGAGAGAGAGGCACAAGGGAACGGGGCTGGCACAGATCCCCCCCCAGCCATGCGGAGCCATCCCTCCTACCCGCACCCACCCTTCCCTCCCGGCGCTTCCCGTCTCCCAGCGCTGTGGGGCTGAGGTCCAGAGGGAGCTGCAGGCAAAGGGGGCTGGGGGTGGTGAGACCCCCCGCTGTCCCACCCCCAGGGCCAAGATGGGCCAGGGTCTCCTTCAGCTCGCCGGGGGGCAGGGCAGGGAGAAGGGCCTGGAGAAGAGCCCGTGGGGGCTCCGTGCTTGAGGGCAGGGAAGGAGGATGCAGCTCCGGGCTGGAGCAGGCAAGGAAAGGCAGAGCCGTACAGCCCAGCCCGCGGGCACCCGGGGCAGCCTTCGTCCCACCCGGCTTGGGGGTTGTCCTCACCAAGGACTCTGCGATCCGGTGCGTCTGCTGTGTCTTGGCCAGGTGGCCGAGCTTCTTCCACCCCAGGAACTCCGTACAGGCGAGGAGGGCGTCCCTGGAGGCCTGCAGAGAAGCAGAGGCTGGGAGATGGCACCAGAGCCCAGGGACGGAGACCTGGCATCCTCCTCCTCTTGGCCAGGCTCCGAGCCGTTCCCAGCCCCTTACGGGAAGGAGCAGCGGGGGACCGAGGTTGAATTGGGTTCAGTGCCCAGGGCAGGGACAGGGGGCAACCACCACCTTGGGCGCCTCATGCTGCCGGCCAGCAGAAGAGAGACCCTCACGAGCTGCCGCCAGGGACGGGGGTCAGAGCTGCGGGCCCTCGGCTGTAGGCAGCCAGGGCTGTAGTCCTGGAGGCGGCGGGGCAGGACCGGGCCAGCAGCACCTCCCGTGGGCAGCACCCCCCAGCGGGACGCTTGGCTGCCCAGCTGGGGCTGCCCCAGCTCCTTCACGGCCGTGCTCGGGGTGGGCAGAGCTTCGATGCCGGGACGCAGGGCCAGGCGGCCGCCGGCTGCATCTCCCCACCGCTCTCCCCGCCCCGGGCTGGGGAGCACGCTGGCTCTCCACCCCTTGCGGGCACTCCACCTCTCTGCAGAGACCAAGGTGAGTGGGACCTGGGCGAGCAGAGCTTTGCTCCTGCAGCCATCCTGCTCTCGGGGAGCTGGGACGTACCCTGGCCCAAACATCTGGGGGGCTCGTGGGCACAGCCCTGGGGGACAGGGAACGGGGCTCAAGCCCTGGCCTCCCACACTTGCAGGGACAACTGGGAAGCCTGTAGGGACCCGGGTGTTCGGTGGCCATGGGCTGCTGTCGAGCCCTGCTCGACCAGGCAGGGCTGGTTTGGCCACGCCGCCTTCTCCGTCCTTGCTCACGCTGGGTCTGCGGGGACCCTTCCGGGCTGCGCTGGAGGAGGGCTGAACGGGGGGAGCGGGGCTGGGAGGGCACCCCGGCACCCCGTCTACCTCTGCAGCACGGGGGGAAGGGGAAAGCAGTGGCGAGACCAGCGCAGGGAAGGAGGGGAGCAGTGGGACCCCGAGATGACACCTGTTGCCAGGCTCTGATCTCCCGCAGCCCTTGCCCCTTATGCCCAGGCCACCCCCGCGGTGTCAGCACGCCCTTCCCCAATGACACCGGTCACCGCACCTTGGCCACGCTCTCGTTCTCGTCATTTATATGCAGGAAGAGTGGGAGCAGGACCCTCTGCACTGTCGTCTTCATCATTCTCTTCTTTCTCCCCACCACGGACTTCAGCGCATCTTTGAAGAGGTTGATGGAGAGTTTCCGCACCTGGCTGGACTCCTGGTAGGGAGGAGGACGGGGGGGACTTCATCAACAGCCACTCCCTGCCCACAGTCAGCAAGGGCTTTAGCGTGGCTGATGTGAGGGGAGATGCTCTGGGCTCGGATCCTGAACGCAGGAGCTGTGGGCGCGTTGGGCAGCTGAGGCTGAATGGCCCCGGAGCCCTGAAACGCCAGGCGAGAGGGGCGAGGAATCAGAGAATCACAGAATCTTCATGGTTGGAAAGGACCTTTGAGATCATCGAGTCCAACCAAACGACCTACAATCTCTGCCCCTAGAGCATGCCCTGAAGTGCCACATCTAGACGTTTCTTAAATACCTCGAGGGATGGTGACTCAACCCCCTCCCTGGGCAGGCTCTTCCAGTGCCTGACCACTCGTGCAGTAAAGTAACTCTTCCTAATATCTAACCTAAACCTCCCCTGCCGCAACTTCAGACCATTTCCTCTGGTCCTGTCATTATCCACCTGGGAGAAGAGGCCACCACCCACCTCTCTCCACCCCCCTTTCAGGGAGCTGTAGAGGGCAATGAGGTCTCCCCTCAGCCTCCTCTTCTCCAAGCTCAACGTGCCCAGCTCCCTCAGCCTCTCCCCACATGCCCTGCTCTCCAGACCCCTCACCAGCCTGGTCGCTCTCCTCTGGACACGCTCCAGCACCTCAACGTCCCTCTTGTACAGCGGGGCCCAGACCTGAACACAGCACTCGAGGTGAGGCCTCACCAGCGCCCAGTACAGAGGCACCATCACTTCCCTGCTCCTGCTGGCCACGCTGTTCCTGATACGAGCCAGGATGCTGTTGGCCTTCTCGGCCACCTGGGCACACCGCTGGCTCACGTCACCCTGGCCGTCCACCAGCGCCCCCAGGTCCTTTTCTGCCGGGCAGCTTTCCAGCCACTCTGCCCCAAGCCTGTAGCGTTGCTTGGGGTTGTTGTGGCCGAAATGCAGGACCCGGCACTTGGCCTTATTAAACCTCCTAGAGCTGGCCTTGGCCCATGGATCCAGCCTGTCCAGGGCCCTCTGTAGAGCCTTCCTACCCTCCAGCAGATCAACACTCCCACCCAGTTTGGTGTCATCTGCGAACTTACCGAGGGTGCACTCAATCCCCTCATCCAGATCATTGATAAAGATATTAAACAAAACAGGCCCCAAAACTGAGCCCTGAGGGACACCACTGGTGACCGGCCGCCAAGAGGATTTCACCCCATTAATCCCAACTCTCTGGGCACGGCCATCCAGCCCGTTTTTAACCCAGCGAAGAGTACACTTGTCTCTGCCACGATTCGCCAGCTTCTCCGGGAGAATGCTGTGGGGGACGGCGTCAAAGGCCTTCCCGAAGTCCATATAGACAACGCCCACAGCCTTCCCCGCGTCCAGAAGGCGGGTCGTAGGAAGAGATCAGGTTGAGAAACCTGCCCTGAGGAGGGCAGCCCGGCCCGAGTGCTGCCCACCGGGCTGGGCTGAGGGGCGGCTGTCTGCGCAGAGCGCCCATCGGTAGGGCTGAGGTGCCCACGGCAGCCTTACATCGTCGAAGAGGGGTGGGAGCTTCTCCACCAGCTGCAGAGCAGTGCGTCTGGCCTCCTTCTTCTTCATGCGCTCCACCATGTTCCTGAGGAATACCAGGGCCTTCGTCTTGACGTCAGCGTTGCCACCCTGCAGGTTCTCCATGATGTCTGGCAGCAGGACCTGCATTTTTCTTGCCTGTACGAAACCCACGGTTTCCTTCTTGAGAAGCCGTGAAAGGCCACCCTGGCAAAAACGTACTGGTGGCTGAGCACCAGCCTCCCGTCCCCTTCCCGGCAGGTGGCACAGGAGTCACTGCAGCGGCCTCCTGGCCGGCACTGGCCGCTGACGGCATGCGGGGAGAGCAGGAGGACGGGAAGGGAGTTGCGGGAGAGCCGTGTTCTCTTACTCAGCCCCCCCCTTTTCTGACTGGCCAGAAGGGGCAGGTGGACTGGTAACCCTCTGTGCCTGGGGGGGCTCCCCAGGCACCCGCCAGCCCCCTCCATGGCAGGGAGGTGGTTGGAGCTGTCGCCCCACCTTCTGCCTCCCAGCCACGGTCAAGCCACCGCGTCACCCGCTGCCCCAGGCTCCGGCCGGCTGCCGACGTGGCTCCGCTCGGCTACAACCCTGCTCACCATCTTCCGTGTCTTGGACGAGAGCGTGATGAGAGCGCTGAGCACCAGCGAGAGCATCACCCAGCTCGGACGCCTCAGGTACCTCTGGGCTCCGTACAGGGCAGCAAACTCCTCGGCGTCAATGTCAGAGCGGAGCAGCAGCTAAACGGAAGGCGGCGGTGAGAGAGCGGCAGAGCCCGCGGGGTTCCCTCCGCCGCTCCGGCACGACGGGCGCACGGCACGCGGGCGGTGGCAAACAGACCCTCTCCCCAGACTTGAAGCCCCCCCGGGCTGTGCAGAGGCCATGTCTCTGGCCCAGGGCCAGCACCTGGCCCGGCTCTGGCTTCTGCCCCTTTCTCTGCCCCAGGATTCCAGGCTCCAGAGCAGGGTGGGGGGATGCAGGCGGGGGATGCAGGCAGGGGGATGCAGGTGGGGGGATGCAGGCAGGGGATGCAGGCGGGGGATGCAGGTGGGGGCATGCAGGCGGGGGGATGCAGGCAGGGGATGCAGGCGGGGGATGCAGGCAGGGGGAAGCCGGCAGTGGGATGCAGGTGGGGGGATGCAGGCAGGAGATGCGGGGGGGGGGAAGCTGGCAGGGGGATGAAGGCAGGGGATGCAGGCAAGGGGATGCAGGCGGGGGGATGCAGGCAGGGGGATGCAGAGGGGGAGAAGGCAGCAGGGGGATGCAGGCAGGGGATGCAGGCAGGGGGATGCAGGCAGGGGGGATGCAGGCAGGGGATGCTGCCGGGGGATGCAGGCAGGGGATGCAGGTGGGGGGATGCAGGCGGGGGGATGCAGGCGGGGGGAAGCGGAGTGCTGCCTGGGCCGGCGCAGGCTTTGTGTTTGTGCACCGGCTCCAAAAGGGCAGGGGGCAGCCCCACACGCCTGGCAGGGGCTCTGGATGGTGCTGGGCAGCCCCTAAGGGGCTGTGTCCGTCTGTACGGGAGGAGGTGGCCATGTGGAAGCAGAGGTTGGTGCCCGTTTCCCTGGGGAGGCAGGCGCAGCCCCGAGGATGAGCAGGGTCACTCACAGACAAGAGATAGATGCAGGCGTCCTCGGCGGCACAGCCAAACACCTTGCGCACCCGCTGGTCCCGAAGCACGTTGAGCAGCTCCGTCAAGACAGTCCACAGAGCCCAAGGCACGGAGATCATCACCTCCCACATGGCCAGGGCAGCGCTGCAGGCCCAGAGCGCTGGGTCAGCGGGGCTGCCTCGGCCGCTGCACCGTGCCTGGGGCGGCCTCGTACAGTCATAGAGTCACCCCGGTTGGAAAAGACACTTGGGATCATCGAGGCCAACCATCGGCCCCCACTCTACAGAGTTCTCCCCTACACCACATCCCCCAACGCCACACCTAAAATGGCTCTTAAACACATCCAGGGATGGCGACTCCACCACCGCCCCGGGCAGCCTATTCCAGTGTTCGACCACTCTTTCTGCGAAGAATTTTTCCCTAATGTCCAGCCTAAACCTCCCCTGGTGCAGCTTGAAGCCATTCCCTCTTGTTCTATCGCTAATGACCTGTGAGAAGAGACCAGCCCCAACCTCTCTACAATGGCCTTTCGAGTAGTTGTAGAGAGCGATGAGGTCTCCCCTCGGCCTCCTCTTCCTCAAACTCAACAGTCCCAGCTCCTTCACTCGCTCCTCATCAGATTTATTCTCCAGGCCCTTCACCAGCTTCGGTGCCCTCCTCTGCCCTCGCTCCAGCACCTCGAGATCTCTCTCTTGTATTGAGGTGCCCAGAACTGGACACAATACTCCAGGTGTGGCCTCACCAGTGCTGAGTACAGGGGGACAATCCCCTCCCTCCTTCTGCTGGTCACGCTAGTTCTAATACGAGCCAGGATGCCGTTGGCCCTCTTGGCCACCTGGGCGCACTGCTGGCTCATGTTCAGCCGCTTGTCAATGAGAACCCCCAGGTCTGTTTCTGCCTCGCAGCTCTCCAGCCACACTGCCCCAAGCCTGTAGTGCTGCATGGGGTTGTTGTGGCCCAAGGGCAGGACGCGGCACTTGGCCTTGTTGAAGCTCATCCCGTTAGCATTGGCCTATCGATCCGATCTATCCAAGTCTCTCTGTAGAGCCTCCCTACCCTCATGTAGATCAACACTCCCGCTTAGCTTCGTGTCATCTGCAAACTTGCTGATGATACACTCTATGTCCTTATCAAGGTCATCAATAAAGATGTTGAACAGAAACGGTCCCAACACCGAGCCCTGAGGGACACCACTTGTGACCGGCCGCCAGCTGGATTTAACTCCATTGACCACCACTCTTTGGGACCGCCCATCCAGCCAGTGCTTGATCCAGCAGATCGTATGCTCATCCAGGCCATGAGCCGCCAGTTTTTCCATGAGAATTCTATGAGGAATGGTGTCAAATGCTTTTTGAAAGGACCCCTCCGGAGCCCGGCTGTGCTACAGCCCTGGCCCTGCCTGCCCCCTTTCCTTGTGGGTGCCTGGGGGCCCTGACCGGGCAGGCGGGAGGGGGCTGCGGTGGTGTTCCCCGTGGGCCTGGGAGGAGCGTGGTGGTGGAGAGCCCCACCACCACGCTCCTGGCTTGGCCAGCTCTGGCTGCTGCCGGCCTGGGGACCCACTGGGTCTGGGAAGGGTGGTGGGATGGAGGGTCCTGCTCCTCGGGGATGTCCTGCAATATTGCTTGGGTCTGGCAGCCAGAGAGTCTCCGGGCCCCTCTACCCACAGGGAGCAAGCCCTCAAGGCTGTCGCGGCTAGTACCTGTCACACGTTGGTGAGATCTTCAAGAGGCTCCTGACCACTTCCCCGGGGTACCAATGGGTCATTAGGAGAAGGAGTGAGTCCAGGCTGCGGCGGGCTGGCTCCGTGCGGATGCACTCCACATTTTTGTGGATGTACCTCATGAACTTCGGCACCTGGAGAGGACACGGGTGAGGATGGGGCGGCCACTGGAGTGCAGCCATCTCCCCGGTTGCCACTGAAACTGCTGCCCTTCCCGTCCCTCTCTGTTGCCTTGGAAAGGCTTCAGGTGCCCGAGAGAGCTGGCGGCGGGAAGGAGGGAAGAGCAAGGTCCGACAGGGCAGCCCAGCCACAGGGCACTTACGTCCGTCAGCCAGTAACTGGGGTCTAGCACAGCCATGGCTAGGATTTTGCTGCCCGTCTGCCTGTCACAGGTGTCGTCTGCTGTCAAGGCCTCAATGGCGACGAGGACCGTGTCCGTCACCTGAGAAGGCTGGAGGTGTCCAAACACCTACGGGAGGAAGGGAGGGAGGGAAGCCGTGTCACACTGAGCACCCCGATGGTGCTGCTGGGCCGAGCGCCCGAGGAGCTCTGCCGACAGACGCCTGGCACTGCTGTCAGCGGCGCCCGCAGGAAAGGCAGCAGCGGGGGCCGCAGCCTCCGCAGGGCAGAGGGGGAGAGCGGAGGGTCCCCAGGGTGAGGGAGGAGGCTTGGCCTCATGGACACAGCGTGCTGGCCCGGCAGAGAGCCAGGGCTCGCTGGTGGCCAGGAGGGCTGGAGCTGCTGTTGGGGCACCGGAGTGGCCGCCCTCGCACAGCTCCCTGCGTGGGGACAGCAGGAACCCTCTCACCGGGGACAGGGAGGCCACGCGAGAGCCGCCGATTGTGGGTCCCTTGGCTCACACAAGCCTCCTGCCGACGCCACGGACAAGAGTGCCAGGAAGAAGACAGCCCGTTACCGTGGTCATGTTGCTGAAGTCAAGTGAAGAAAGCAAGAAGCTGCTCTCGGAATCCCATCCCGGTTCAGGCTCTGGATGCTCTGGATTCTGCTCCGGCAGCATCTCGTCTACAAGGAGGGGAAACACAGGAGAGTCGGTAGGACGCAGCATCGTCGCCAACGAGCTTCCCAGAGGGCGAAAAGAGCTTTCAGCTCGGCACGGCTGAGGAGGAGGAGGCTGTGCTGGGGAGGGCTCCCAGCCCCGAGCACCCCTGTCATTCAAGCACCGCTTTGCCCCCTGCCCGTGGGACCCCTGCCGCCGGTGTGCCGCGGAAACGGGATTCCGGCATCGAGGCGGTGGCGCTTGCTGGCCCTGCCAGTCCCGCAGGGGCTCCTCACTCACCCATCTGCAGCGGCTGGACCGCGGTCACCTCGTAGGGCTCTGCTGGAGAGCTGGTCTCCTGGGGAGCCGCCACCTCCTCCCAGGCCAGCCTGGGGCTGCTGGGGAGTGTCTCCACCATCCTGCCAGGTGGAGGAAAGTGGGGGAGAGCGGGGAGGGCAACTTTAAGGGAAACGCCTCGCGGTCGCGGGGCTGCCGGGGCGGCAGAAAAGACGTGGGCTGTGCTCGGGGGCTTCTCGCCAACTCCGTCCTCCTGCCCTGTCCCTTCGCCGTCCTGCCGGACACTGCAGGGTCGCGGCCACCCTGGCTTTATGTGGTGCCGGGGGTGTGTGATGTCACAGAGGGTCCCACTGAGACCCACTGCCCGGGCCAGGAGGGGCAGGGCGTCCACTGCAGGGGCCAGGGAGCCAGCTCGCCAATGGCCACTGGGTCCTCTCGCGTGGCCCCAGGCCCCCATCTGCCCTTATGTCCCCTCAGAACTTTCCTGTACCCTCCGGTTCATCCCAAAGCCGTGTGCTCGCACACCCCGGCGTGGCCCCAGGACCTCCCCGGGAGAATCCCGCTTCTCCCCGTCCGTGTGGTGCTCTCTTCGCATCTCTACAGTTTCTGGCATCTCACAGTTACGTCCTTTCCCCGGCTCTGAAAATCTCCTTCAGTACCAGGAAGCAAAAGCTGTTTGCACCCGCTCCTCTCCCAGAATCACAGAATGGCAGGGGCTGGAAGGGACCTTTGGAGACCATCCCGTCCAACCCCCTGCCAAAGCAGGGTCACCCACAGACGGAGGTGGGAGAGGATCATGTCCAGGAAGGTTTGGAATCTCTCCAGAGCGGGAGACTCCGCACCCTCTCTGGGCAGCCCGTGCCAGGGCTCTGCCACCCTCACGGGAAAGATGTTGTTCCTCATGTTGAGATGGAATTTCCCGTGTTCCAGTTTGTGCCCGTTGCCCCTTGTCCTGTCCCCGGGCACCACTGAGAAGAGTCTGGCCCCATCCTCTCACCCCCCGCCCTTTAGCCATTGCTGAGCGTTGATGAGATCCCCCCTCAGCCTGCTCTTCTCCGGGCGGAACAGCCCCGGGGCTCCCAGCCTTTCCGCAGCACAGAGATGGATGCTCCAGCCCCTCAGCATCTCCGTAGCCTCCGCTGGAATCTCTCCAGCACTTCCCCGTCCTTCTGGAACCGGGGAGCCCAGAACTGGACCCAGTGCTCCAGCTGTGGCCTCCCCAGGGCAGAGCGGAGGGGGAAGATGACCTCCTTCGCCCTGCTGGCCACCCCAGGAGAACATTGGCCTTCTTGGCCACCAGGGCCCATCGCTGGCTCGTGGGCATCCCGTTGTCCCCCAGGACTCCCAGGTCTCTTTCCACAGAGCTGCTCTCCAGCAGGTCACCCCCCAACCTGTCCCGCTGCGGGGGGGTTGTTCCTCCCCAGGCGCAGGACCCTACACTTGCCCTCATTGAACTCCATGAGGTTCTTCTCCACCCAACTCTCCGGCCCGGCCAGGCCTGCCTGGATGGTGGCACAGCCTTCTGCTGTGTCGGCCACCCCTCCCGGTTTCGTGTCACCAGCAAAGTTGCAGAGGGTGCGCTCTGTCCCCTCATCCAGGTCGTTGATGAATGTGTTGAACAAGACTGGCCCCAGTACAGACCCCCAGGGAACGCCGCTCGTTACAGGCCTCCAACCGGACCCTGCGCCGCTGATCACAACCCTCTGAGCTCTGCCATTCGGCCAGTTCTCAATCCGCCTCGCTGTCCGCTACGGACAAAACCCCTCGGGCAGCTAGCCTGGAGAAGTCTGGGGCTGCTCCCTGACCCTTCAGCTCTGTCCACAAGGGGCCAAAAACTTCAGGGAGATTCCTGGGAAGGGTCTGGAGGAGATAACTGGCAGGGACCTGCCCCTAACAGGTACAAAACCCGTCATGCAGCGCCGTGTACCTTCCCCAACAGACGCAGCGCTCTTCGAGTAGGAACCTTAGAGGAGTTGGGGGCTCCTGCCTGGGAGTTTGCCTTTCTCCAGAAGTAAAACAAAATGCTCCTGGAGATTCCTGGGAGGAGTCCCCAGGGAGCTAACAGGAATGAACCTGCCCCTAATACTGACAAAACTCCTACCTCGCAGGAGCCTGGGGACCTGCAAAATCCACCCATCTCCTGAGGAGGCCAACACACTCCTGGAGATGCGGCGGAGGAGTCCTGGGGAGCCACCAGGCATGGACTTTCCCCCAACATACACAATGCTCTTCAAGCAATTACTCCTGAAGAGTCTGGGGAACTGGGAGCCTGGGAATTCCAGCTCCAGAAGAAACCCAAATGCTCCTGGAGATGCCTGGGAGGAGTCCTGGGAAGCTACCAGGCACGGACCTGCCTCCAACGTGAACAAAACTCTCCAACTAACTACTTTGGAGAAATTTGGTGCTGCTACCCAGGACTTCATCTGTCTCCAAGGCAAGCCAAAATGTTCTTCCGAGATACCTGGGAGAAGTCCCTGGGAGCTACGGAAAACGGACCTGCCTCACACATGAAGAAAACTTTTCAGGTAGCTCCATAGGAGGAGTCGTACGCAGCTGTTTATCCAGGACTTCAGCGGTCTCCAGGCAAGCTCAAAACACTCCAGAGCTGCCTGGGAGAAGCACCCACCAGATTGCTACAGGGCATGGACCTACCTCCTCCAACGTTGACTAAAAGTCCAGTGTCACCCCCGTGTCACCCGCAAAGTGCCTGAGGGTGCGCTCGATCCCCTCGTCCGGATCATTGATACAGGTATTAAAGACACCCGGCCTGTCCTGGTTGGAGGTAAAACAGGACGAAGTTTCTGATTTGTAATTTCGCTTTTTAGCTGGGCCTCTTCTAACTGACTAAACTCTGAAATTAACAGCGTGTTGTTCGGAAACCGTTCACTCTCAGAGTGATAAGACCTGATTATACCAAGGGACGGTGCGCACAGAGGCTCTTGCTTGTAGTTATTGCTGGAACAACCAGGGTTGGCTAACTGCGCTGCTTGCCCCGTTGGAGGGTGGGAAGCGGAGAAGCGCAGAGGGGTCCCACCTGCAGGGAGGAGCCGAGGGGACAGGTGACCCCAAACTGACCAACAGGGTGTTCCATCCCATCTGCATCACGCTCAGTGTAAAAGCTGAGGGATCAAAGGGGCAAAGGGGGCTCTGGCTCGCTCTTTCTTCAATGGCCGACGGCTGAGGAGGACCCTGTCTGTCCGTCTGCCTTTGATCCCGATCCGAGCACTCCTGACTCTAGTTCCGGAACTCAGCTCCGGTCCGTCGCTGACTCCAGTCTGGGGCTTTCCCTGTGTCTGCTGGTGACTCGATCGTCATCCTGGGAGCTGGATACGGTTTTGCATATATTGGGTACTTTTTTCCTTTAATTGTTATTATTCTATTATTATTTACTATTTTCTTATTTATTATTATTTTCATTAAAGTCGTTTAGTTGTTTTTCTGAACTCGTAAATCTCCTTATCTCTTTGTCTCCCCTCTGAGGAGAGAGAGGGGGCGAAGGGCCATCTGTCGTTCTGATCGGCCAATCCGGCCAAAACCACGACACGGCCCCAACGCCGAACCCCGGGGAACGCCGCTCGTGACCGGCCACCGACTGGATTTAACTCCCTTCACAGGTTTGCAGAGTTTGACACTGAACCGGATGGGGGAATTGCCTTCTGGCGCTCAGGCGTTGCCGGCTGCCGAGGGCGGCGGGCTGCGGTGCTTCGGCACAGGCTGTGCTTCCCACGGCGGATTGCTCCAGAGGGAATGCCGGATTAACAGCTCAGGCTAAAGCACGGACTTTCTGAGTTGGAAGGGACCTCTAGAGATCACCCAGTCCCACCCCTCTGCCGGAGCAGGGTGGCCCAGAGCACGTCGCTCAGGGCTGCATCCAGGCGCGTCTCGAAAGCCCCCAGAGAAGGGGACTCCACACCCTCCCCGGGCAGCCTGTTCCGGGGCTCCGTCACCCTCGCCGTAAAGAAGTTTTTTCTCATATCTGATGGCGGACGCTTGTTCCAGCTTTATTAAAATCAAAGAATTCTTCAAATATACCGCCCTTTGCCAGAGGCTGATTGTCACCTGGCCAGGGCTCAGCAAAGCCAGCAGCACAGCGACCGCAGGCTCCACCCTGACGGTGGCTGTTTCCTTGGTCTTTCCAGGTTCAGCAAGGTCTGAGCTGCCAGGGACTGGACCGATGGTTCTGTGTCTTTCACCAAGGGCTGGAGGGCTGTGAGAGAAAGAAAGAGAGCAGTGGTGAAACCCCGCTGTCCGCAGAGACATCCCCCCCTGCCCCCGCCATGCCAGCCCCGTCCGTCTCTTTCTCTGGCCAGGAGGAGCAGCTGAAAGCTCATGCTGAGGAACGCCTGCTGTGCCCCGACGTGTTCCTCTACTCCTGAAGCTCCTCTTGGATAGATCGGATCCATGGGCCAATGCTAACAGGATGAGGTTCAACCTGGCCAAGTGCCGCGTCCTGCCCTTGGGCCACAACAACCCCATGGACACGACAGGCCGGGGGCAGTGTGGCTGGAGAGCTGCGAGGCAGAAACGGACCTGGGGGTTCTCATTGACAAGCGGCTGAACATGAGCCAGCAGTGCGCCCAGGTGGCCAAGAGGGCCAACGGCATCCTGGCTCGTATTTAGAAATGGCGTGACCAGCAGAAGGAGAGAGGGGATTGTCCCCCTGTACTCAGCACTGGTGAGGCCACACCTGGAGTATTGTGTCCAGTTCTGGGCACCTCAATACGAGAGAGAGATCACAGAACCATAGAACCATAGGGTGGGAAGGGACCTCTGGAGATCATCTCCTCCAACCCGCGGCCAGAGCAGGGTCACCCACAGCAGGTGGCACAGGAACGCGTCCAGGCGGGTTTGGGATGTCTCCGGAGACGGAGACTCCCCCACCTCTCTGGGCAGCCTGTGCCAGGGCTCCGACACCCCCACAGCAAAGAAGTTCCTCCTCATGTTTAGGTGGAACTTCCCATGCTCAAGTTTGTGCCCGTTGTCCCTTGTCCTGTCCCCGGGCACCACTGAGAAGAGCCTGGCCCCATCCTCCTGACACCCCCCCTTTCAGTATTTAGAAGCGTTGATAAGGTCCCCCCTCAGCCATCTTTTTTCCAGACTGAAGAGCCCCAAATCCCTCAGCCTTTCTTCACAAAAGAGATGTTCCAGCCCCTCAGCATCTCAGTAGCCCTTTGCTGTCCCCTCTCCAGCAGTTCCCTGTCCCTCTTGACTCAGGGAGCCCAGAACTGGACCCAGTGCTCCAGGTGTGGCCTCCCCAGGGCAGAGCAGAGGGGGAGGATGAACCTCCCTCCACCTGCTGGCCACGATCTTCTTGATGCCCCCCAGGATGCCATTGGCCTTCTTGGCCACCAGGGCCCATCGCTGGCTCATGGGCATCCCGTCATCCCCCAGCACTCCCAGGTCTCTTTCCACCTCCATATCCAGGTGCTGGAGCGAGGGCAGAGGAGGGCAACGAAGCTGGTGAAGGGCCTGGAGAATAAATCTGATGAGGAGCGAGTGAAGGAGCTGGGACTGTTGAGTTTGAGGAAGAGGAGGCTGAGGGGAGACGTCATCGCTCTCTACAACTACTCGAAAGGCCATTGTAGAGAGGTTGGGGCTGGTCTCTTCTCACAGGTCACTAGTGACAGAACAAGAGGGAATGGCTTCAAGCTGCACCAGGGGAGGTTTAGGCTGGACATTAGGGAAAAATTCTTCACAGAAAGAGTGGTCGGACACTGGAATAGGCAGCCCGGGGCGGTGGTGGAGTCGCCATCCCTGGATGTGTTTAAGAGCCATTTTAGGTGTGGCGTTGGGGGATGTGGTGTAGGGGAGAACTCTGTAGAGTGGGGGCCGATGGTTGGCCTCGATGATCCCAAGGGTCTTTTCCCAACCGGAGTGATTCTACGACGATTCCATGAAGCGGTTTCCTGCAGCGGGGCCAGGGATGGCAGCCCCCTGCCCAGGCTCCCTCCCCTGCCCCGCCAGCCCCGGCCAGCACAGCGCCGCCCCTCACTCACCGTTGCAGATATCCTGCAGCTTCTTCCTATCTCGGTCCCTCAGGGGCTGCGCGCCGAGCCCTAGGCACAGAGCGCCCGTCAGACCCCCTGCTCCCCGGCACGCCCCGGCAGCACGGCCCCCAGCCACCCCAGCCCGGCTGCGCGCCCCCTCCTGCCCCTCGGCAGGGCTGACCCCGGGGAAGGACGGTCCCCGAGGGGCGGTGGGACTGAGCAAGGCTAACAGCCAGCCCGCCTGCGTGGAGGGCCCTCCTCGGGGCAGCCGGGGGCCAGGCTGCCAAAAGAGGGACCCCCGGGGGAGGCGACTCACCGATGAACCTGACGGCCGCCTCTCGCAAGGTGGACTGAGTGTTGTGCAGGTACACCAGGCTCTGAAACAGATATTCCTCCACCCTGCTCCTGCCGTACGCTAACTGGAGAGAGAGGCACAAGGGAACGGGGCTGGCACAGATCCCCCCCCAGCCATGCGGAGCCATCCCTCATACCCGCACCCACCCTTCCCTCCCGGCGCTTCCCGTCTCCCAGCGCTGTGGGGCTGAGGTCCAGAGGGAGCTGCAGGCAAAGGGGGCTGGGGGTGGTGAGACCCCCGCTGTCCCACCCCCAGGGCCAAGATGGGCCAGGGTCTCCTTCAGCTCGCCGGGGGGCAGGGCAGGGAGAAGGGCCTGGAGAAGAGCCCGTGGGGGCTCCGTGCTTGAGGGCAGGGAAGGAGGATGCAGCTCCGGGCTGGAGCAGGGAAGGAAAGGCAGAGCCGTACAGCCCAGCCCGCGGGCACCCGGGGCAGCCTTCGTCCCACCCGGCTTGGGGGTTGTCCTCACCAAGGACTCTGCGATCCGGTGCGTCTGCTGTGTCTTGGCCAGGTGGCCGAGCTTCTTCCACCCCAGGAACTCCGTACAGGCGAGGAGGGCGTCCCTGGAGGCCTGCAGAGAAGCAGAGGCTGGGAGATGGCACCAGAGCCCAGGGACGGAGACCTGGCATCCTCCTCCTCTTGGCCAGGCTCCGAGCCGTTCCCAGCCCCTTACGGGAAGGAGCAGCGGGGGACCGAGGTTGAATTGGGTTCAGTGCCCAGGGCAGGGACAGGGGGCAACCACCACCTTGGGCGCCTCATGCTGCCGGCCAGCAGAAGAGAGACCCTCACGAGCTGCCGCCAGGGACGGGGGTCAGAGCTGCGGGCCCTCGGCTGTAGGCAGCCAGGGCTGTAGTCCTGGAGGCGGCGGGGCAGGACCGGGCCAGCAGCACCTCCCGTGGGCAGCACCGCCCAGCGGGACGCTTGGCTGCCCAGCTGGGGCTGCCCCAGCTCGGGGTGGGCAGAGCTTCGATGCCGGGACGCAGGGCCAGGCGGCCGCCGGCTGCATCTCCCCACCGCTCTCCCCGCCCCGGGCTGGGGAGCACGCTGGCTCTCCACCCCTTGCGGGCACTCCACCTCTCCGCAGAGACCAAGGTGAGTGGGACCTGGGCGAGCAGAGCTTTGCTCCTGCAGCCATCCTGCTCTCGGGGAGCTGGGACGTACCCTGGCCCAAACATCTGGGGGGCTCGTGGGCACAGCCCTGGGGGACAGGGAACGGGGCTCAAGCCCTGGCCTCCCACACTTGCAGGGACAACTGGGAAGCCTGTAGGGACCCGGGTGTTCGGTGGCCATGGGCTGCTGTCGAGCCCTGCTCGACCAGGCAGGGCTGGTTTGGCCACGCCGCCTTCTCCGTCCTTGCTCACGCTGGGTCTGCGGGGACCCTTCCGGGCTGCGCTGGAGGAGGGCTGAATGGGGGGAGCGGGGCTGGGAGGGCACCCCGGCACCCCGTCTACCTCTGCAGCACGGGGGGAAGGGGAAAGCAGTGGCGAGACCAGCGCAGGGAAGGAGGGGAGCAGTGGGACCCCGAGATGACACATGTTGCCAGGCTCTGATCTCCCGCCGCCCTTGCCCCTTATGCCCAGGCCACCCCCGCGGTGTCAGCACGCCCTTCTCCAATGACACCGGTCACCGCACCTTGGCCACGCTCTCGTTCTCGTCATTTATATGCAGGAAGAGTGGGAGCAGGACCCTCTGCACTGTCTTCTTCATCATTCTCTTCTTTCTCCCCACCACGGACTTCAGCGCATCTTTGAAGAGGTTGATGGAGAGTTTCCGCACCTGGCTGGACTCCTGGTAGGGAGGAGGACGGGGGGGACTTCATCAACAGCCACTCCCTGCCCACAGTCAGCAAGGGCTTTAGCGTGGCTGATGTGAGGGGAGATGCTCTGGGCTCGGATCCTGAACGCAGGAGCTGTGGGCGCGTTGGGCAGCTGAGGCTGAATGGCCCCGGAGCCCTGAAACGCCAGGCGAGAGGGGCGAGGAATCAGAGAATCACAGAATCTTCATGGTTGGAAAGGACCTTTGAGATCATCGAGTCCAACCAAACGACCTACAATCTCTGCCCCTAGAGCATGCCCTGAAGTGCCACATCTAGACGTTTCTTAAATACCTCGAGGGATGGTGACTCAACCCCCTCCCTGGGCAGGCTCTTCCAGTGCCTGACCACTCTGTCAGTAAAGTAATTCTTCCTAATATCTAACCTAAACCTCCCCTGCCGCAACTTCAGACCATTTCCTCTGGTCCTGTCATTATCCACCTGGGAGAAGAGGCCAACACCCACCTCTCTCCACCCTCCTTTCAGGGAGCTGTAGAGGGCAATGAGGTCTCCCCTCAGCCTCCTCTTCTCCAAGCTCAACGTGCCCAGCTCCCTCAGCCTCTCCCCACATGCCCTGCTCTCCAGACCCCTCACCAGCCTGGTCGCTCTCCTCTGGACACGCTCCAGCACCTCAACGTCCCTCTTGTACAGCGGGGCCCAGACCTGAACACAGCACTCGAGGTGAGGCCTCACCAGCGCCCAGTACAGAGGCACCATCACTTCCCTGCTCCTGCTGGCCACGCTGTTCCTGATACGAGCCAGGATGCTGTTGGCCTTCTCGGCCACCTGGGCACACCGCTGGCTCACGTCACCCTGGCCGTCCACCAGCACCCCCAGGCCCTTTTCTGCCGGGCAGCTTTCCAGCCACTCTGCCCCAAGCCTGTAGCGTTGCTTGGGGTTGTTGTGGCCGAAATGCAGGACCCGGCACTTGGCCTTATTAAACCTCCTAGAGTTGGCCTTGGCCCATGGATCCAGCCTGTCCAGGGCCCTCTGTAGAGCCTTCCTACCCTCCAGCAGATCAACACTCCCACCCAGTTTGGTGTCATCTGCGAACTTACCGAGGGTGCACTCAATCCCCTCATCCACATCATTGATAAAGATATTAAACAAAACCGGCCCCAAAACTGAGCCCTGAGGGACACCACTGGTGACCGGCCGCCAAGAGGATTTCACCCCATTAATCCCAACTCTCTGGGCACGGCCATCCAGCCCGTTTTTAACCCAGCGAAGAGTACACTTGTCTCTGCCACGATTCGCCAGCTTCTCCGGGAGAATGCTGTGGGGGACGGCGTCAAAGGCCTTCCCGAAGTCCATATAGACAACGCCCACAGCCTTCCCCGCGTCCAGAAGGCGGGTCGTAGGAAGAGATCAGGTTGAGAAACCTGCCCTGAGGAGGGCAGCCCGGCCCGAGTGCTGCCCACCGGGCTGGGCTGAGGGGCGGCTGTCTGCGCAGAGCGCCCATCGGTAGGGCTGAGGTGCCCACGGCAGCCTTACATCGTCAAAGAGGGGTGGGAGCTTCTCCACCAGCTGCAGAGCAGTGCGTCTGGCCTCCTTCTTCTTCATGCGCTCCACCATGTTCCTCAGGAATACCAGGGCCTTCGTCTTGACGTCAGCGTTGCCACCCTGCAGGTTCTCCATGATGTCTGGCAGCAGGACCTGCATTTTTCTTGCCTGTACGAAACCCACGGTTTCCTTCTTGAGAAGCCGTGAAAGGCCACCCTGGCAAAAACGTACTGGTGGCTGAGCACCAGCCTCCCGTCCCCTTCCCGGCAGGTGGCACAGGAGTCACTGCAGCGGCCTCCTGGCCGGCACTGGCCGCTGACGGCATGCGGGGAGAGCAGGAGGACGGGAAGGGAGTTGCGGGAGAGCCGTGTTCTCTTACTCAGCCCCCCCCTTTTCTGACTGGCCAGAAGGGGCAGGTGGACTGGTAACCCTCTGTGCCTGGGGGGGCTCCCCAGGCACCCGCCAGCCCCCTCCATGGCAGGGAGGTGGTTGGAGCTGTCGCCCCACCTTCTGCCTCCCAGCCACGGCCAAGCCACCGCGTCACCCGCTGCCCCAGGCTCCGGCCGGCTGCCGACGTGGCTCCGCTCGGCTACACCCCTGCTCACCATCTTCCGTGTCTTGGACGAGAGCGTGATGAGAGCGCTGAGCACCAGCGAGAGCATCACCCAGCTCGGACGCCTCAGGTACCTCTGGGCTCTGTACAGGGCAGCAAACTCCTCGGCGTCAATGTCAGAGCGGAGCAGCAGCTAAAAGGAAGGCGGCGGTGAGAGCGCGGCAGAGCCCGCGGGGTTCCCTCCGCCGCACTGGCACGACGGGCGCACGGCACGCAGGCGGTGGCAAACAGACCCTCTCCCCAGACTTGAAGCCCCCCCGGGCTGTGCAGAGGCCATGTCTCTGGCCCAGGGCCAGCACCTGGCCCGGCTCTGGCTTCTGCCCCTTTCTCTGCCCCAGGATTCCAGGCTCCAGAGCAGGGTGGGGGGATGCAGGCAGGGGATGCAGGCAGGGGATGCAGGCAGGGGGAAGCCGGCAGGGGGATGCAGGCAGGGGATGAAGGCAGGGGAAGCCAGCAGGGGATGCAGGCAGGATATGCAGGCAGGGGATGCAGGCAGGGGGATGTAGGCGGGGGGATGCAGGCGGGGGGATGCAGGCAGGGGATGCAGGTGGGGGGATGCAGGCAGGGGATTCAGGCAGGGGAAGCAGGCAGGGGGATGCAGGCGGGGGGATGCAGGCAGGGGGATGCAGGCGGGGGGATGCAGGCAGGGGATGCGGGGGGGGGAAGCTGGCAGGGGGATGAAGGCAGGGGATGCAGGCAAGGGGATGCAGGCGGGGGGATGCAGGCGGGGGATGCAGAGGGGGAGAAGGCAGCAGGGGGATGCAGGTAGGGGATGCAGGCAGGGGAATGCAGGCAGGGGATGCAGGCAGGGGATGCGGGGCAGGGAAGGCGGCGGGGGGATGCAGGCAGGGGATGCAGGCAGGGGGATGCAGGCAGGGGGATGCAGAGGGGGAGAAGCCGGCAGGGGGATGCAGGCAGGGGGGATGCAGGCAGGGGATGCAGGCGGGGGATGCAGGCAGGGGGATGCAGAGGGGGTGAAGCCGGCAGGGGGATGCAGGTGGGGGGATGCAGGCAGGGGGATGCAGGCAGGGGGGATGCAGGCAGGGGATGCAGCCGGGGGATGCAGGCGGGGGATGCAGGTGGGGGGATGCAGGCGGGGGGATGCAGGCGAGGGGAAGTGGAGTGCTGCCCGGGCCGGCGCAGGCTTTGTGTTTGTTCACCAGCTCCAAAAGGGCAGGGGGCAGCCCCACACGCCTGGCAGGGGCTCTGGCTGGTGCTGGGCAGCCGCTAAGGGGCTGTGTCCGTCTGTACGGGAGGAGGTGGCCATGTGGAAGCAGAGGTTGTTGCCCGTTTCCCTGGGGAGGCAGGCGCAGCCCCGAGGATGAGCAGGGTCACTCACAGACAAGAGATAGATGCAGGCGTCCTCGGTGGCACAGCCGAACACCTTGCGCACCCGCTGGTCCCGAAGCACGTTGAGCAGCTCCGTCAAGACAGTCCACAGAGCCCAAGGCACGGAGATCATCACCTCCCACATGGCCAGGGCAGCGCTGCAGGCCCAGAGCGCTGGGTCAGCGGGGCTGCCTCGGCCGCTGCACCGTGCCTGGGGCGGCCTCGTACAGTCATAGAGTCACCCCGGTTGGAAAAGACCCTTGGGATCATCGAGGCCAACCATCGGCCCCCACTCTACAGAGTTCTCCCCTACACCACATCCCCCAACGCCACACCTAAAATGGCTCTTAAACACATCCAGGGATGGCGACTCCACCACCGCCCCGGGCAGCCTATTCCAGTGTCCGACCACTCTTTCTGCGAAGAATTTTTCCCTAATGTCCAGCCTAAACCTCCCCTGGTGCAGCTTGAAGCCATTCCCTCTTGTTCTATCGCTAATGACCTGTGAGAAGAGACCAGCCCTAACCTCTCTACGATGGCCTTTCGAGTAGCTGTAGAGAGCGATGAGGTCTCCCCTCAGCCTCCTCTTCCTCAAACTCAACAGTCCCAGCTCCTTCACTCGCTCCTCATCAGATTTATTCTCCAGGCCCTTCACCAGCTTCGGTGCCCTCCTCTGCCCTCGCTCCAGCACCTCGAGATCTCTCTCTTGTATTGAGGTGCCCAGAACTGGACACAATACTCCAGGTGTGGCCTCACCAGTGCTGAGTACAGGGGGACAATCGCCTCTCTCCTTCTGCTGGTCACACTAGTTCTAATACGAGCCAGGATGCCGTTGGCCCTCTTGGCCACCTGGGCGCACTGCTGGCTCATGTTCAGCCGCTTGTCAATGAGAACCCCCAGGTCCGTTTCTGCCTCGCAGCTCTCCAGCCACACTGCCCCAAGCCTGTAGTGCTGCATGGGGTTGTTGTGGCCCAAGGGCAGGACGCGGCACTTGGCCTTGTTGAAGCTCATCCCGTTAGCATTGGCCTATCGATCCGATCTATCCAAGTGTCTCTGTAGAGCCTCCCTACCCTCATGTAGATCAACACTCCCGCTTAGCTTCGTGTCATCTGCAAACTTGCTGATGATACACTCTATGTCCTTATCAAGGTCATCAATAAAGATGTTGAACAGAAACGGTCCCAACACCGAGCCCTGAGGGACACCACTTGTGACCGGCCGCCAGCTGGATTTAACTCCATTGACCACCACTCTTTGGGACAGCCCATCCAGCCAGTGCTTGATCCAGCAGATCGTATGCTCATCCAGGCCATGAGCCGCCAGTTTTTCCATAAAAATTCTATGAGGAATGGTGTCAAATGCTTTTTGAAAGGACCCCTCCGGAGCCCGGCTGTGCTACAGCCCTGGCCCTGCCTGCCCCCTTTCCTTGTGGGTGCCTGGGGGCCCTGAGCGGGCAGGCGGGAGGGGGCTGCGGTGGTGTTCCCCGTGGGCCTGGGAGGAGCGTGGTGGTGGAGAGCCCCACCACCACGCTCCTGGCTTGGCCAGCTCTGGCTGCTGCCGGCCTGGGGACCCACTGGGTCTGGGAAGGGTGGTGGGATGGAGGGTCCTGCTCCTCGGGGATGTCCTGCAATATTGCTTGGGTCTGGCAGCCAGAGAGTCTCCAGGCCCCTCTACCCACAGGGAGCAAGCCCTCAAGGCTGTCGCGGCTAGTACCTGTCACACGTTGGTGAGATCTTCAAGAGGCTCCTGACCACTTCCCCGGGGTACCAATGGGTCATTAGGAGAAGGAGTGAGTCCAGGCTGAGGCGGGCTGGCTCCGTGCGGATGCACTCCACATTTTTGTGGATGTACCTCATGAACTTCGGCACCTGGAGAGGACACGGGTGAGGATGGGGCGGCCACTGGAGTGCAGCCATCTCCCCGGTTGCCACTGAAACTGCTGCCCTTCCCGTCCCTCTCTGTTGCCTTGGAAAGGCTTCAGGTGCCTGAGAGAGCTGGCGGCGGGAAGAAGGGAAGAGCAAGGTCCGACAGGGCAGCCCAGCCACAGGGCACTTACGTCCGTCAGCCAGTAACTGGGGTCTAGCACAGCCATGGCTAGGATTTTGCTGCCCGTCTGCCTGTCACAGGTGTCGTCTGCTGTCAAGGCCTCAATGGCGACGAGGACCGTGTCCGTCACCTGAGAAGGCTGGAGGTGTCCAAACACCTACGGGAGGAAGGGAGGGAGGGAAGCCGTGTCACACTGAGCACCCCGATGGTGCTGCTGGGCCGAGCGCCCGAGGAGCTCTGCCGACAGACGCCTGGCACTGCTGTCAGCGGCGCCCGCAGGAAAGGCGGCAGCGGGGGCCGCAGCCTCCGCAGGGCAGAGGGGGAGAGCGGAGGGTCCCCAGGGTGAGGGAGGAGGCTTGGCCTCATGGACACAGCGTGCTGGCCCGGCAGAGAGCCAGGGCTCGCTGGTGGCCAGGAGGGCTGGAGCTGCTGTTGGGGCACCGGAGTGGCCGCCCTCGCACAGCTCCCTGCGTGGGGACAGCAGGAACCCTCTCACCGGGGACAGGGAGGCCACGCGAGAGCCGCCGATTCTGGGTCCCTTGGCTCACACAAGCCTCCTGCCGACGCCACGGACAAGAGTGCCAGGAAGAAGACAGCCCGTTACCGTGGTCATGTTGCTGAAGTTAAGTGAAGAAAGCAAGAAGTTGCTCTCGGAATCCCATCCCGGTTCAGGCTCTGGATGCTCTGGATTCTGCTCCGGCAGCATCTCGTCTACAAGGAGGGGAAACACAGGAGAGTCGGTAGGACGCAGCATCGTCGCCAACGAGCTTCCCAAAGGGCGAAAAGAGCTTTCAGCTCGGCACGGCTGAGGAGGAGGAGGAGGCTGTGCTGGGGAGGGCTCCCAGCCCTGAGCACCCCTGTCATTCAAGCACCGCTTTGCCCCCTGCCCGTGGGACCCCTGCCGCCGGTGTGCCGCGGAAACGGGATTCCGGCATCGAGGCGGTGGCGCTTGCTGGCCCTGCCAGTCCCGCAGGGGCTCCTCACTCACCCATCTGCAGCGGCTGGACCGCGGTCACCTCGTAGGGCTCCACTGGAGAGCTGGTCTCCTGGGGAGCCGCCACCTCCTCCCAGGCCAGCCTGGGGCTGCTGGGGAGTGTCTCCGCCATCCTGCCAGGTGGAGGAAAGTGGGGGAGAGCAGGGAGGGCAACTTTAAGGGAAACGCCTCGCGGCCGCGGGGTTGCCGGGGTGGCAGAAAAGACGTGGGCTGTGCTCGGGGGCTTCTCGCCAACTCCGTCCTCCTGCCCTGTCCCTTCGCCGTCCTGCTGGACACTGAAGGGACGCGGCCACCCTGGCTTTATGTGGTGCCGGGGGTGTGTGATGTCACAGAGGGTCCCACTGAGACCCACTGCCCGGGCCAGGAGGGGCAGGGCGTCCACTGCAGGGGCCAGGGAGCCAGCTCGCCAATGGCCACTGGGTCCTCTCGCGTGGCCCCAGGCCCCCATCTGCCCTTATGTCCCCTCAGGACTTTCCTGTACCCTCCGGTTCATCCCAAAGCCGTGTGCTCGCACACCCCGGCGTGGCCCCAGGACCTCCCCGGGAGAATCCCGCTTCTCCCCGTCCGTGTGGTGCTCTCTTCGCATCTCTACAGTTTCTGGCATCTCACAGTTACGTCCTTTCCCCGGCTCTGAAAATCTCCTTCAGTACCAGGAAGCAAAAGCTGTTTGCACCCGCTCCTCTCCCAGAATCACAGAATGGCAGGGGCTGGAAGGGACCTTTGGAGACCATCCCGTCCAACCCCCTGCCAAAGCAGGGTCACCCACAGACGGAGGTGGGAGAGGATCATGTCCAGGAAGGTTTGGAATCTCTCCAGAGCGGGAGACTCCGCACCCTCTCTGGGCAGCCCGTGCCAGGGCTCTGCCACCCTCACGGGAAAGATGTTGTTCCTCATGTTGAGATGGAATTTCCCGTGTTCCAGTTTGTGCCCGTTGCCCCTTGTCCTGTCCCCGGGCACCACTGAGAAGAGTCTGGCCCCATCCTCTCACCCCCCGCCCTTTAGCCATTGCTGAGCGTTGATGAGACCCCCCCTCAGCCTGCTCTTCTCCGGGCGGAACAGCCCCGGGGCTCCCAGCCTTTCCGCAGCACAGAGATGGATGCTCCAGCCCCTCAGCATCTCCGTAGCCTCCGCTGGAATCTCTCCAGCACTTCCCCGTCCTTCTGGAACCGGGGAGCCCAGAACTGGACCCAGTGCTCCAGCTGTGGCCTCCCCAGGGCAGAGCGGAGGGGGAAGATGACCTCCTTCGCCCTGCTGGCCACCCCAGGAGAACATTGGCCTTCTTGGCCACCAGGGCCCATCGCTGGCTCGTGGGCATCCCGTTGTCCCCCAGGACTCCCAGGTCTCTTTCCACAGAGCTGCTCTCCAGCAGGTCACCCCCCAACCTGTCCCGCTGCGGGGGGGTTGTTCCTCCCCAGGCGCAGGACCCTACACTTGCCCTCATTGAACTCCATGAGGTTCTTCTCCACCCAACTCTCCGGCCCGGCCAGGCCTGGCTGGATGGTGGCACAGCCTTCTGCTGTGTCGGCCACCCCTCCCGGTTTCGTGTCACCAGCAAAGTTGCAGAGGGTGCGCTCTGTCCCCTCATCCAGGTCGTTGATGAATGTGTTGAACAAGACTGGCCCCAGTACAGACCCCCAGGGAACGCCGCTCGTTACAGGCCTCCAACCGGACCCTGCGCCGCCGATCACAACCCTCTGAGCTCTGCCATTCGGCCAGTTCTCAATCCGCCTCGCTGTCCGCTACGGACAAAACCCCTCGGGCAGCTAGCCTGGAGAAGTCTGGGGCTGCTCCCTGACCCTTCAGCTCTGTCCACAAGGGGCCAAAAACTTCAGGGAGATTCCTGGGAAGGGTCTGGAGGAGATAACTGGCAGGGACCTGCCCCTAACAGGTACAAAACCCGTCATGCAGCGCCGTGTACCTTCCCCAACAGACGCAGCGCTCTTCGAGTAGGAACCTTAGAGGAGTTGGGGGCTCCTGCCTGGGAGTTTGCCTTTCTCCAGAAGTAAAACAAAATGCTCCTGGAGATTCCTGGGAGGAGTCCCCAGGGAGCTAACAGGAATGAACCTGCCCCTAATACTGACAAAACTCCTACCTCGCAGGAGCCTGGGGACCTGCAAAATCCACCCATCTCCTGAGGAGGCCAACACACTCCTGGAGATGCGGCGGAGGAGTCCTGGGGAGCCACCAGGCATGGACTTTCCCCCAACATACACAATGCTCTTCAAGCAATTACTCCTGAAGAGTCTGGGGAACTGGGAGCCTGGGAATTCCAGCTCCAGAAGAAACCCAAATGCTCCTGGAGATGCCTGGGAGGAGTCCTGGGAAGCTACCGGGCACGGACCTGCCTCCAACGTGAACAAAAGTCTCCAACTAACTACTTTGGAGAAATTTGGTGCTGCTACCCAGGACTTCATCTGTCTCCAAGGCAAGCCAAAATGTTCTTCCGAGATACCTGGGAGAAGTCCCTGGGAGCTACGGAAAACGGACCTGCCTCACACATGAAGAAAACTTTTCAGGTAACTCCATAGGAGGAGTCGTACGCAGCTGTTTATCCAGGACTTCAGCGGTCTCCAGGCAAGCTCAAAACACTCCAGAGCTGCCTGGGAGAAGCACCCACCAGATTGCTACAGGGCATGGACCTACCTCCTCCAACGTTGACTAAAAGTCCAGTGTCACCCCCGTGTCACCCGCAAAGTGCCTGAGGGTGCGCTCGATCCCCTCGTCCGGATCATTGATACAGGTATTAAAGACACCCGGCCTGTCCTGGTTGGAGGTAAAACAGGACGAAGTTTCTGATTTGTAATTTCGCTTTTTAGCTGGGCCTCTTCTAACTGACTAAACTCTGAAATTAACAGCGTGTTGTTCGGAAACCGTTCACTCTCAGAGTGATAAGACCTGATTATACCAAGGGACGGTGCGCACAGAGGCTCTTGCTTGTAGTTATTGCTGGAACAACCAGGGTTGGCTAACTGCGCTGCTTGCCCCGTTGGAGGGTGGGAAGCGGAGAAGCGCAGAGGGGTCCCACCTGCAGGGAGGAGCCGAGGGGACAGGTGACCCCAAACTGACCAACAGGGTGTTCCATCCCATCTGCATCACGCTCAGTGTAAAAGCTGAGGGATCAAAGGGGCAAAGGGGGCTCTGGCTCGCTCTTTCTTCAATGGCCGACGGCTGAGGAGGACCCTGTCTGTCCGTCTGCCTTTGATCCCGATCCGAGCACTCCTGACTCTAGTTCCGGAACTCAGCTCCGGTCCGTCGCTGACTCCAGTCTGGGGCTTTCCCTGTGTCTGCTGGTGACTCGATCGTCATCCTGGGAGCTGGATACGGTTTTGCATATATTGGGTACTTTTTTCCTTTAATTGTTATTATTCTATTATTATTTACTATTTTCTTATTTATCATTATTTTCATTAAAGTCGTTTAGTTGTTTTTCTGAACTCGTAAATCTCCTTATCTCTTTGTCTCCCCTCTGAGGAGAGAGAGGGGGCGAAGGGCCATCTGTCGTTCTGATCGGCCAATCCGGCCAAAACCACGACACGGCCCCAACGCCGAACCCCGGGGAACGCCGCTCGTGACCGGCCGCCGACTGGATTTAACTCCCTTCACCGGTTTGCAGAGTTTGACACTGAACCGGATGGGGGAATTGCCTTCTGGCGCTCAGGCGTTGCCGGCTGCCGAGGGCGGCGGGCTGCGGTGCTTCGGCACAGGCTGTGCTTCCCACGGCGGATTGCTCCAGAGGGAATGCCGGATTAACAGCTCAGGCTAAAGCACGGACTTTCTGAGTTGGAAGGGACCTCTAGAGATCACCCAGTCCCACCCCTCTGCCGGAGCAGGGGGGCCCAGAGCACGTCGCTCAGGGCTGCATCCAGGCGGGTCTCAAAAGCCCCCAGAGAAGGGGACTCCACACCCTCCCCGGGCAGCCTGTTCCGGGGCTCCGTCACCCTCGCCGTAAAGAAGTTTTTTCTCATATCTGATGGCGGACGCTTGTTCCAGCTTTATTAAAATCAAAGAATTCTTCAAATATACCGCCCTTTGCCAGAGGCTGATTGTCACCTGGCCAGGGCTCAGCAAAGCCAGCAGCACAGCGACCGCAGGCTCCACCCTGACGGTGGCTGTTTCCTTGGTCTTTCCAGGTTCAGCAAGGTCTGAGCTGCCAGGGACTGGACCGATGGTTCTGTGTCTTTCACCAAGGGCTCGAGGGCTGTGAGAGAAAGAAAGAGAGCAGTGGTGAAACCCCGCTGTCCGCAGAGACATCCCCCCCCGCCCCCGCCATGCCAACCCCGTCCGTCTCTTTCTCTGGCCAGGAGGAGCAGCTGAAAGCTGATGCTGAGGAACGCCCGCTGTGCCCCGACGTGTTCCTCTACTCCTGAAGCTCCTCTTGGATAGATCGGATCCATGGGCCAACGCTAACGGGATGAGGTTCAACCAGGCCAAGCGCCGCGTCCTGCCCTTGGGCCACAACAACCCCATGGACACGACAGGCCGGGGGCAGTGTGGCTGGAGAGCTGCGAGGCAGAAACGGACCTGGGGGTTCTCATTGACAAGCGGCTGAACATGAGCCAGCAGTGCGCCCAGGTGGCCAAGAGGGCCAACGGCATCCTGGCTCGTATTTAGAAATGGCGTGACCAGCAGAAGGAGAGAGGGGATTGTCCCCCTGTACTCAGCACTGGTGAGGCCACACCTGGAGTATTGTGTCCAGTTCTGGGCACCTCAATACGAGAGAGAGATCACAGAACCATAGAACCATAGGGTGGGAAGGGACCTCTGGAGATCACCCCCTCCAACCCGCGGCCAGAGCAGGGTCACCCACAGCAGGTGGCACAGGAACGCGTCCAGGCGGGTTTGGGATGTCTCCGGAGACGGAGACTCCCCCACCTCTCTGGGCAGCCTGTGCCAGGGCTCCGACACCCCCACAGCAAAGAAGTTCCTCCTCATGTTTACGTGGAACTTCCCATGCTCAAGTTTGTGCCCGTTGTCCCTTGTCCTGTCCCCGGGCACCACTGAGAAGAGCCTGGCCCCATCCTCCTGACACCCCCCCTTTCAGTATTTAGAAGCGTTGATAAGGTCCCCCCTCAGCCGTCTTTTTTCCAGACTGAAGAGCCCCAAATCCCTCAGCCTTTCTTCACAAAAGAGATGTTCCAGCCCCTCAGCATCTCAGTAGCCCTTTGCTGTCCCCTCTCCAGCAGTTCCCTGTCCCTCTTGACTCAGGGAGCCCAGAACTGGACCCAGTGCTCCAGGTGTGGCCTCCCCAGGGCAGAGCAGAGGGGGAGGATGAACCTCCCTCCACCTGCTGGCCACGCTCTTCTTGATGCCCCCCAGGATGCCATTGGCCTTCTTGGCCACCAGGGCCCATCGCTGGCTCATGGGCATCCCGTCATCCCCCAGCACTCCCAGGTCTCTTTCCACCTCCATATCGAGGTGCTGGAGCGAGGGCAGAGGAGGGCATCGAAGCTGGTGAAGGGCCTGGAGAATAAATCTGATGAGGAGCGAGTGAAGGAGCTGGGACTGTTGAGTTTGAGGAAGAGGAGGCTGAGGGGAGACCTCATCGCTCTCTACAACTACTCGAAAGGCCATTGTAGAGAGGTTGGGGCTGGTCTCTTCTCACAGGTCATTAGCGACAGAACAAGAGGGAATGGCTTCAAGCTGCACCAGGGGAGGTTTAGGCTGGACATTAGGGAAAAATTCTTCGCAGAAAGAGTGGTCGGACACTGGAATAGGCTGCCCGGGGCGGTGGTGGAGTCGCCATCCCTGGATGTGTTTAAGAGCCATTTTAGGTGTGGCGTTGGGGGATGTGGTGTAGGGGAGAACTCTGTAGAGTGGGGGCCGATGGTTGGCCTCGATGATCCCAAGGGTCTTTTCCCAACCGGAGTGATTCTACGACGATTCCATGAAGCGGTTTCCTGCAGCGGGGCCAGGGATGGCAGCCCCCTGCCCAGGCTCCCTCCCCTGCCCCGCCAGCCCCGGCCAGCACAGCGCCGCCCCTCACTCACCGTTGCAGATATCCTGCAGCTTCTTCCTATCTCGGTCCCTCAGGGGCTGCGCGCCGAGCCCTAGGCACAGAGCGCCCGTCAGACCCCCTGCTCCCCGGCACGCCCCGGCAGCACGGCCCCCAGCCACCCCAGCCCGGCTGCGCGCCCCCTCCTGCCCCTCGGCAGGGCTGACCCCGGGGAAGGACGGTCCCCGAGGGGCGGTGGGACTGAGCAAGGCTAACAGCCAGCCCGCCTGCGTGGAGGGCCCTCCTCGGGGCAGCCGGGGGCCAGGCTGCCAAAAGAGGGACCCCCGGGGGAGGCGACTCACCGATGAACCTGACGGCCGCCTCTCGCAAGGTGGACTGAGTGTTGTGCAGGTACACCAGGCTCTGAAACAGATATTCCTCCACCCTGCTCCTGCCGTACGCTAACTGGAGAGAGAGGCACAAGGGAACGGGGCTGGCACAGATCCCCCCCCAGCCATGCGGAGCCATCCCTCCTACCCGCACCCACCCTTCCCTCCCGGCGCTTCCCGTCTCCCAGCGCTGTGGGGCTGAGGTCCAGAGGGAGCTGCAGGCAAAGGGGGCTGGGGGTGGTGAGACCCCCGCTGTCCCACCCCCAGGGCCAAGATGGGCCAGGGTCTCCTTCAGCTCGCCGGGGGGCAGGGCAGGGAGAAGGGCCTGGAGAAGAGCCCGTGGGGGCTCCGTGCTTGAGGGCAGGGAAGGAGGATGCAGCTCCGGGCTGGAGCAGGCAAGGAAAGGCAGAGCCGTACAGCCCAGCCCGTGGGCACCCGGGGCAGCCTTCGTCCCACCCGGCTTGGGGGTTGTCCTCACCAAGGACTCTGCGATCCGGTGCGTCTGCTGTGTCTTGGCCAGGTGGCCGAGCTTCTTCCACCCCAGGAACTCCGTACAGGCGAGGAGGGCGTCCCTGGAGGCCTGCAGAGAAGCAGAGGCTGGGAGATGGCACCAGAGCCCAGGGACGGAGACCTGGCATCCTCCTCCTCTTGGCCAGGCTCCGAGCCATTCCCAGCCCCTTACGGGAAGGAGCAGCGGGGGACTGAGGTTGAATTGGGTTCAGTGCCCAGGGCAGGGACAGGGGGCAACCACCACCTTGGGCGCCTCATGCTGCCGGCCAGCAGAAGAGAGACCCTCATGAGCTGCCGCCAGGGACGGGGGTCAGAGCTGCGGGCCCTCAGCTGTAGGCAGCCAGGGCTGTAGTCCCGGAGGCGGCGGGGCAGGACCGGGCCAGCAGCACCTCACGTGGGCAGCACCCCCCAGCGGGACGCTTGGCTGCCCAGCTGGGGCTGCCCCAGCTCCTTCACGGCCGTGCTCGGGGTGGGCAGAGCTTTGATGCCGGGACGCAGGGCCAGGCGGCCACCGGCTGCATCTCCCCACCGCTCTCCCCCGCCCCGGGCTGGGGAGCACGCTGGCTCTCCACCCCTTGCGGGCACTCCACCTCTCCGCAGAGACCAAGGTGAGTGGGACCTGGGCGAGCAGAGCTTTGCTCCTGCAGCCATCCTGCTCTCGGGGAGCTGGGACGTACCCTGGCCCAAACATCTGGGGGGCTCGTGGGCACAGCCCTGGGGGACAGGGAACGGGGCTCAAGCCCTGGCCTCCCACACTTGCAGGGACAACTGGGAAGCCTGTAGGGACCCGGGTGTTCGGTGGCCATGGGCTGCTGTCGAGCCCTGCTCGACCAGGCAGGGCTGGTTTGGCCACGCCGCCTTCTCCGTCCTTGCTCACGCTGGGTCTGCGGGGACCCTTCCGGGCTGCGCTGGAGGAGGGCTGAATGGGGGGAGCGGGGCTGGGAGGGCACCCCGGCACCCCGTCTACCTCTGCAGCACGGGGGGAAGGGGAAAGCAGTGGCGAGACCAGCGCAGGGAAGGAGGGGAGCAGTGGGACCCCGAGATGACACCTGTTGCCAGGCTCTGATCTCCCGCAGCCCTTGCCCCTTATGCCCAGGCCACCCCCGCGGTGTCAGCACGCCCTTCCCCAATGACACCGGTCACCGCACCTTGGCCACGCTCTCGTTCTCGTCATTTATATGCAGGAAGAGTGGGAGCAGGACCCTCTGCACTGTCGTCTTCATCATTCTCTTCTTTCTCCCCACCACGGACTTCAGCGCATCTTTGAAGAGGTTGATGGAGAGTTTCCGCACCTGGCTGGACTCCTGGTAGGGAGGAGGACGGGGGGGACTTCATCAACAGCCACTCCCTGCCCACAGTCAGCAAGGGCTTTAGCGTGGCTGATGTGAGGGGAGATGCTCTGGGCTCGGATCCTGAACGCAGGAGCTGTGGGCGCGTTGGGCAGCTGAGGCTGAATGGCCCCGGAGCCCTGAAACGCCAGGCGAGAGGGGCGAGGAATCAGAGAATCACAGAATCTTCATGGTTGGAAAGGACCTTTGAGATCATCGAGTCCAACCAAACGACCTACAATCTCTGCCCCTAGAGCATGCCCTGAAGTGCCACATCTAGACGTTTCTTAAATACCTCGAGGGATGGTGACTCAACCCCCTCCCTGGGCAGGCTCTTCCAGTGCCTGACCACTCGTGCAGTAAAGTAATTCTTCCTAATATCTAACCTAAACCTCCCCTGCCGCAACTTCAGACCATTTCCTCTGGTCCTGTCATTATCCACCTGGGAGAAGAGGCCAACACCCACCTCTCTCCACCCTCCTTTCAGGGAGCTGTAGAGGGCAATGAGGTCTCCCCTCAGCCTCCTCTTCTCCAAGCTCAACGTGCCCAGCTCCCTCAGCCTCTCCCCACATGCCCTGCTCTCCAGACCCCTCACCAGCCTGGTCGCTCTCCTCTGGACACGCTCCAGCACCTCAACGTCCCTCTTGTACAGCGGGGCCCAGACCTGAACACAGCACTCGAGGTGAGGCCTCACCAGCGCCCAGTACAGAGGCACCATCACTTCCCTGCTCCTGCTGGCCACGCTGTTCCTGATACGAGCCAGGATGCTGTTGGCCTTCTCGGCCACCTGGGCACACCGCTGGCTCACGTCACCCTGGCCGTCCACCAGCACCCGCAGGTCCTTTTCTGCCGGGCAGCTTTCCAGCCACTCTGCCCCAAGCCTGTAGCGTTGCTTGGGGTTGTTGTGGCCGAAATGCAGGACCCGGCACTTGGCCTTATTAAACCTCCTAGAGTTGGCCTTGGCCCATGGATCCAGCCTGTCCAGGGCCCTCTGTAGAGCCTTCCTACCCTCCAGCAGATCAACACTCCCACCCAGTTTGGTGTCATCTGTGAACTTACCGAGGGTGCACTCAATCCCCTCATCCACATCATTGATAAAGATATTAAACAAAACCGGCCCCAAAACTGAGCCCTGAGGGACACCACTGGTGACCGGCCGCCAAGAGGATTTCACCCCATTAATCCCAACTCTCTGGGCACGGCCATCCAGCCCGTTTTTAACCCAGCGAAGAGTACACTTGTCTCTGCCACGATTCGCCAGCTTCTCCGGGAGAATGCTGTGGGGGACGGCGTCAAAGGCCTTCCCGAAGTCCATATAGACAACGCCCACAGCCTTCCCCGCGTCCAGAAGGCGGGTCGTAGGAAGAGATCAGGTTGAGAAACCTGCCCTGAGGAGGGCAGCCCGGCCCGAGTGCTGCCCACCGGGCTGGGCTGAGGGGCGGCTGTCTGCGCAGAGCGCCCATCGGTAGGGCTGAGGTGCCCACGGCAGCCTTACATCGTCGAAGAGGGGTGGGAGCTTCTCCACCAGCTGCAGAGCAGTGCGTCTGGCCTCCTTCTTCTTCATGCGCTCCACCATGTTCCTCAGGAATACCAGGGCCTTCGTCTTGACGTCAGCGTTGCCACCCTGCAGGTTCTCCATGATGTCTGGCAGCAGGACCTGCATTTTTCTTGCCTGTACGAAACCCACGGTTTCCTTCTTGAGAAGCCGTGAAAGGCCACCCTGGCAAAAACGTACTGGTGGCTGAGCACCAGCCTCCCGTCCCCTTCCCGGCAGGTGGCACAGGAGTCACTGCAGCGGCCTCCTGGCCGGCACTGGCCGCTGACGGCATGCGGGGAGAGCAGGAGGACGGGAAGGGAGTTGCGGGAGAGCCGTGTTCTCTTACTCAGCCCCCCCCTTTTCTGACTGGCCAGAAGGGGCAGGTGGACTGGTAACCCTCTGTGCCTGGGGGGGCTCCCCAGGCACCCGCCAGCCCCCTCCATGGCAGGGAGGTGGTTGGAGCTGTCGCCCCACCTTCTGCCTCCCAGCCACGGCCAAGCCACCGCGTCACCCGCTGCCCCAGGCTCCGGCCGGCTGCCGACGTGGCTCCGCTCAGCTACACCCCTGCTCACCATCTTCCGTGTCTTGGACGAGAGCGTGATGAGAGCGCTGAGCACCAGCGAGAGCATCACCCAGCTCGGACGCCTCAGGTACCTCTGGGCTCCGTACAGGGCAGCAAACTCCTCGGCGTCAATGTCAGAGCGGAGCAGCAGCTAAAAGGAAGGCGGCGGTGAGAGAGCGGCAGAGCCCGCGGGGTTCCCTCCGCCGCGCCGGCACGACGGGCACACGGCACGCGGGCGGTGGCAAACAGACCCTCTCCCCAGACTTGAAGCCCCCCCGGGCTGTGCAGAGGCCATGTCTCTGGCCCAGGGCCAGCACCTGGCCCGGCTCTGGCTTCTGCCCCTTTCTCTGCCCCAGGATTCCAGGCTCCAGAGCAGGGTGGGGGGATGCAGGCAGGGGATGCAGGCAGGGGATGCAGGCAGGGGGAAGCCGGCAGGGGGATGCAGGCAGGGGATGAAGGCAGGGGAAACCAGCAGGGGATGCAGGCAGGATATGCAGGCAGGGGATGCAGGCAGGGGGATGTAGGCGGGGGGATGCAGGCGGGGGGATGCAGGCAGGGGATGCAGGTGGGGGGATGCAGGTGGGGGGATGCAGGCAGGGGATTCAGGCAGGGGAAGCAGGCAGGGGGATGCAGGCGGGGGATGCAGGCGGGGGGATGCAGGCAGGGGGATGCAGGCAGGGGATTCAGGCAGGGGAAGCAGGCAGGGGGATGCAGGCGGGGGGATGCGGGCAGGGGATGCAGGCAGGGGGATGCAGGCAGGGGATGCGGGGGGGGGAAGCTGGCAGGGGGATGAAGGCAGGGGATGCAGGCAAGGGGATGCAGGCGGGGGATGCAGAGGGGGAGAAGGCAGCAGGGGGATGCAGGCAGGGGATGCAGGCAGGGGATGCAGGTGGGGGAATGCAGGCAGGGGATGCAGGCAGGGGATGCAGGCAGGGGGGATGCAGGCAGGGGATGCAGCCGGGGGATGCAGGCGGGGGATGCAGGTGGGGGGATGCAGGCGGGGGATGCAGGCAGGGGGATGCAGGCAGGGGGATGTAGAGGGGGAGAAGCCGGCAGGGGGATGCAGGCAGGGGATGCAGGCAGGGGGATGCAGGCAGGGGGGATGCAGGCAGGGGATGCAGCCGAGGGATGCAGGCGGGGGATGCAGGTGGGGGGATGCAGGCGGGGGGATGCAGGCGAGGGGAAGCGGAGTGCTGCCCGGGCCGGCGCAGGCTTTGTGTTTATGCACCGGCTCCAAAAGTGCAGGGGGCAGCCCCACACGCCTGGCAGGGGCTCTGGCTGGTGCTGGGCAGCCGCTAAGGGGCTGTGTCCGTCTGTACGGGAGGAGGTGGCCATGTGGAAGCAGAGGTTGGTGCCCGTTTCCCTGGGGAGGCAGGCGCAGCCCCGAGGATGAGCAGGGTCACTCACAGACAAGAGATAGATGCAGGCGTCCTCGGCGGCACAGCCGAACACCTTGCGCACCCGCTGGTCCCGAAGCACGTTGAGCAGCTCCGTCAAGACAGTCCACAGAGCCCAAGGCACGGAGATCATCACCTCCCACATGGCCAGGGCAGCGCTGCAGGCCCAGAGCGCTGGGTCAGCGGGGCTGCCTCGGCCGCTGCACCGTGCCTGGGGCGGCCTCGTACAGTCATAGAGTCACCCCGGTTGGAAAAGACCCTTGGGATCATCGAGGCCAACCATCGGCCCCCACTCTACAGAGTTCTCCCCTACACCACATCCCCCAACGCCACACCTAAAATGGCTCTTAAACACATCCAGGGATGGCGACTCCACCACCGCCCCGGGCAGCCTATTCCAGTGTCCGACCACTCTTTCTGCGAAGAATTTTTCCCTAATGTCCAGCCTAAACCTCCCCTGGTGCAGCTTGAAGCCATTCCCTCTTGTTCTATCGCTAATGACCTGTGAGAAGAGACCAGCCCCAACCTCTCTACAATGGCCTTTCGAGTAGTTGTAGAGAGCGATGAGGTCTCCCCTCAGCCTCCTCTTCCTCAAACTCAACAGTCCCAGCTCCTTCAATCGCTCCTCATCAGATTTATTCTCCAGGCCCTTCACCAGCTTCGGTGCCCTCCTCTGCCCTCGCTCCAGCACCTCGAGATCTCTCTCTTGTATTGAGGTGCCCAGAACTGGACACAATACTCCAGGTGTGGCCTCACCAGTGCTGAGTACAGGGGGACAATCCCCTCTCTCCTTCTGCTGGTCACACTAGTTCTAATACGAGCCAGGATGCCGTTGGCCCTCTTGGCCACCTGGGCGCACTGCTGGCTCATGTTCAGCCGCTTGTCAATGAGAACCCCCAGGTCTGTTTCTGCCTCGCAGCTCTCCAGCCACACTGCCCCAAGCCTGTAGTGCTGCATGGGGTTGTTGTGGCCCAAGGGCAGGACGCGGCACTTGGCCTTGTTGAAGCTCATCCCGTTAGCATTGGCCTATCGATCCGATCTATCCAAGTGTCTCTGTAGAGCCTCCCTACCCTCATGGAGATCAACACTCCCGCTTAGCTTCGTGTCATCTGCAAACTTGCTGATGATACACTCTATGTCCTTATCAAGGTCATCAATAAAGATGTTGAACAGAAACGGTCCCAACACCGAGCCCTGAGGGACACCACTTGTGACCGGCCGCCAGCTGGATTTAACTCCATTGACCACCACTCTTTGGGACCGCCCATCCAGCCAGTGCTTGATCCAGCAGATCGTATGCTCATCCAGGCCATGAGCCGCCAGTTTTTCCATGAGAATTCTATGAGGAATGGTGTCAAATGCTTTTTGAAAGGACCCCTCCGGAGCCCGGCTGTGCTACAGCCCTGGCCCTGCCTGCCCCCTTTCCTTGTGGGTGCCTGGGGGCCCTGACCGGGCAGGCGGGAGGGGGCTGCGGTGGTGTTCCCCGTGGGCCTGGGAGGAGCGTGGTGGTGGAGAGCCCCACCACCACGCTCCTGGCTTGGCCAGCTCTGGCTGCTGCCGGCCTGGGGACCCACTGGGTCTGGGAAGGGTGGTGGGATGGAGGGTCCTGCTCCTCGGGGATGTCCTGCAATATTGCTTGGGTCTGGCAGCCAGAGAGTCTCCAGGCCCCTCTACCCACAGGGAGCAAGCCCTCAAGGCTGTCGCGGCTAGTACCTGTCACACGTTGGTGAGATCTTCAAGAGGCTCCTGACCACTTCCCCGGGGTACCAATGGGTCATTAGGAGAAGGAGTGAGTCCAGGCTGCGGCGGGCTGGCTCCGTGCGGATGCACTCCACATTTTTGTGGATGTACCTCATGAACTTCGGCACCTGGAGAGGACACGGGTGAGGATGGGGCGGCCACTGGAGTGCAGCCATCTCCCCGGTTGCCACTGAAACTGCTGCCCTTCCCGTCCCTCTCTGTTGCCTTGGAAAGGCTTCAGGTGCCCGAGAGAGCTGGCGGCGGGAAGAAGGGAAGAGCAAGGTCCGACAGGGCAGCCCAGCCACAGGGCACTTACGTCCGTCAGCCAGTAACTGGGGTCTAGCACAGCCATGGCTAGGATTTTGCTGCCCGTCTGCCTGTCACAGGTGTCATCTGCTGTCAAGGCCTCAATGGCGACGAGGACCGTGTCCGTCACCTGAGAAGGCTGGAGGTGTCCAAACACCTACGGGAGGAAGGGAGGGAGGGAAGCCGTGTCACACTGAGCACCCCGATGGTGCTGCTGGGCCGAGCGCCCGAGGAGCTCTGCCGACAGACGCCTGGCACTGCTGTCAGCGGTGCCCGCAGGAAAGGCGGCAGCGGGGGCCGCAGCCTCCGCAGGGCAGAGGGGGAGAGCAGAGGGTCCCCAGGGTGAGGGAGGAGGCTTGGCCTCATGGACACAGCGTGCTGGCCCGGCAGAGAGCCAGGGCTCGCTGGTGGCCAGGAGGGCTGGAGCTGCTGTTGGGGCACCGGAGTGGCCGCCCTCGCACAGCTCCCTGCGTGGGGACAGCAGGAACCCTCTCACCGGGGACAGGGAGGCCACGCGAGAGCCGCCGATTCTGGGTCCCTTGGCTCACACAAGCCTCCTGCCGACGCCACGGACAAGAGTGCCAGGAAGAAGACAGCCCGTTACCGTGGTCATGTTGCTGAAGTTAAGTGAAGAAAGCAAGAAGTTGCTCTCGGAATCCCATCCCGGTTCAGGCTCTGGATGCTCTGGATTCTGCTCCGGCAGCATCTCGTCTACAAGGAGGGGAAACACAGGAGAGTCGGTAGGACGCAGCATCGTCGCCAACGAGCTTCCCAGAGGGCGAAAAGAGCTTTCAGCTCGGCACGGCTGAGGAGGAGGAGGAGGCTGTGCTGGGGAGGGCTCCCAGCCCCGAGCACCCCTGTCATTCAAGCACCGCTTTGCCCCCTGCCCGTGGGACCCCTGCCGCCGGTGTGCCGCGGGAAACGGGATTCCGGCATCGAGGCGGTGGTGCTTGCTGGCCCTGCCAGTCCCGCAGGGGCTCCTCACTCACCCATCTGCAGCGGCTGGACCGCGGTCACCTCGTAGGGGCTCCGCTGGAGAGCTGGTCTCCTGGGGAGCCGCCACCTCCTCCCAGGCCAGCCTGGGGCTGCTGGGGAGTGTCTCCGCCATCCTGCCAGGTGGAGGAAAGTGGGGGAGAGCAGGGAGGGCAACTTTAAGGGAAACGCCTCGCGGCCGCGGGGCTGCCGGGGCGGCAGAAAAGACGTGGGCTGTGCTCGGGGGCTTCTCGCCAACTCCGTCCTCCTGCCCTGTCCCTTCGCCGTCCTGCCGGACACTGCAGGGTCGCGGCCACCCTGGCTTTATGTGGTGCCGGGGGTGTGTGATGTCACAGAGGGTCCCACTGAGACCCACTGCCCGGGCCAGGAGGGGCAGGGCGTCCACTGCAGGGGCCAGGGAGCCAGCTCGCCAATGGCCACTGGGTCCTCTCGCGTGGCCCCAGGCCCCCATCTGCCCTTATGTCCCCTCAGAACTTTCCTGTACCCTCCGGTTCATCCCAAAGCCGTGTGCTCGCACACCCCGGCGTGGCCCAGGACCTCCCCGGGAGAATCCCGCTTCTCCCCCGTCCGTGTGGTGCTCTCTTCGCATCTCTACAGTTTCTGGCATCTCACAGTTACGTCCTTTCCCCGGCTCTGAAAATCTCCTTCAGTACCAGGAAGCAAAAGCTGTTTGCACCCGCTCCTCTCCCAGAATCACAGAATGGCAGGGGCTGGAAGGGACCTTTGGAGACCATCCCGTCCAACCCCCTGCCAAAGCAGGGTCACCCACAGACGGAGGTGGGAGAGGATCATGTCCAGGAAGGTTTGGAATCTCTCCAGAGCGGGAGACTCCGCACCCCTCTCTGGGCAGCCCGTGCCAGGGCTCTGCCACCCTCACGGGAAAGATGTTGTTCCTCATGTTGAGATGGAATTTCCCGTGTTCCAGTTTGTGCCCGTTGCCCCTTGTCCTGTCCCCGGGCACCACTGAGAAGAGTCTGGCCCCATCCTCTCACCCCCCCGCCCTTTAGCCATTGCTGAGCGTTGATGAGATCCCCCCTCAGCCTGCTCTTCTCCGGGCGGAACAGCCCCGGGGCTCCCAGCCTTTCCGCAGCACAGAGATGGATGCTCCAGCCCCTCAGCATCTCCGTAGCCTCCGCTGGAATCTCTCCAGCACTTCGCCGTCCTTCTGGAACCGGGGAGCCCAGAACTGGACCCAGTGCTCCAGCTGTGGCCTCCCCAGGGCAGAGCGGAGGGGGAAGATGACCTCCTTCGCCCTGCTGGCCACCCCAGGAGAACATTGGCCTTCTTGGCCACCAGGGCCCATCGCTGGCTCGTGGGCATCCCGTTGTCCCCCAGGACTCCCAGGTCTCTTTCCACAGAGCTGCTCTCCAGCAGGTCACCCCCCAACCTGTCCCGCTGCGGGGGGGTTGTTCCTCCCCAGGCGCAGGACCCTACACTTGCCCTCATTGAACTCCATGAGGTTCTTCTCCACCCAACTCTCCGGCCCGGCCAGGCCTGGCTGGATGGTGGCACAGCCTTCTGCTGTGTCGGCCACCCCTCCCGGTTTCGTGTCACCAGCAAAGTTGCAGAGGGTGCGCTCTGTCCCCTCATCCAGGTCGTTGATGAATGTGTTGAACAAGACTGGCCCCAGTACAGACCCCCAGGGAACGCCGCTCGTTACAGGCCTCCAACCGGACCCTGCGCCGCCGATCACAACCCTCTGAGCTCTGCCATTCGGCCAGTTCTCAATCCGCCTCGCTGTCCGCTACGGACAAAACCCCTCGGGCAGCTAGCCTGGAGAAGTCTGGGGCTGCTCCCTGACCCTTCAGCTCTGTCCACAAGGGGCCAAAAACTTCAGGGAGATTCCTGGGAAGGGTCTGGAGGAGATAACTGGCAGGGACCTGCCCCTAACAGGTACAAAACCCGTCATGCAGCGCCGTGTACCTTCCCCAACAGACACAGCGCTCTTCGAGTAGGAACCTTAGAGGAGTTGGGGGCTCCTGCCTGGGAGTTTGCCTTTCTCCAGAAGTAAAACAAAATGCTCCTGGAGATTCCTGGGAGGAGTCCCCAGGGAGCTAACAGGAATGAACCTGCCCCTAATACTGACAAAACTCCTACCTCGCAGGAGCCTGGGGACCTGCAAAATCCACCCATCTCCTGAGGAGGCCAACACACTCCTGGAGATGCGGCGGAGGAGTCCTGGGGAGCCACCAGGCATGGACTTTCCCCCAACATACACAATGCTCTTCAAGCAATTACTCCTGAAGAGTCTGGGGAACTGGGAGCCTGGGAATTCCAGCTCCAGAAGAAACCCAAATGCTCCTGGAGATGCCTGGGAGGAGTCCTGGGAAGCTACCAGGCACGGACCTGCCTCCAACGTGAACAAAACTCTCCAACTAACTACTTTGGAGAAATTTGGTGCTGCTACCCAGGACTTCATCTGTCTCCAAGGCAAGCCAAAATGTTCTTCCGAGATACCTGGGAGAAGTCCCTGGGAGCTACGGAAAACGGACCTGCCTCACACATGAAGAAAACTTTTCAGGTAACTCCATAGGAGGAGTCGTACGCAGCTGTTTATCCAGGACTTCAGCGGTCTCCAGGCAAGCTCAAAACACTCCAGAGCTGCCTGGGAGAAGCACCCACCAGATTGCTACAGGGCATGGACCCACCTCCTCCAACGTTGACTAAAAGTCCAGTGTCACCCCCGTGTCACCCGCAAAGTGCCTGAGGGTGCGCTCGATCCCCTCGTCCGGATCATTGATACAGGTATTAAAGACACCCGGCCTGTCCTGGTTGGAGGTAAAACAGGACGAAGTTTCTGATTTGTAATTTCGCTTTTTAGCTGGGCCTCTTCTAACTGACTAAACTCTGAAATTAACAGCGTGTTGTTCGGAAACCGTTCACTCTCAGAGTGATAAGACCTGATTATACCAAGGGACGGTGCGCACAGAGGCTCTTGCTTGTAGTTATTGCTGGAACAACCAGGGTTGGCTAACTGCGCTGCTTGCCCCGTTGGAGGGTGGGAAGCGGAGAAGCGCAGAGGGGTCCCACCTGCAGGGAGGAGCCGAGGGGACAGGTGACCCCAAACTGACCAACAGGGTGTTCCATCCCATCTGCATCACGCTCAGTGTAAAAGCTGAGGGATCAAAGGGGCAAAGGGGGCTCTGGCTCGCTCTTTCTTCAATGGCCGACGGCTGAGGAGGACCCTGTCTGTCCGTCTGCCTTTGATCCCGATCCGAGCACTCCTGACTCTAGTTCCGGAACTCAGCTCCGGTCCGTCGCTGACTCCAGTCTGGGGCTTTCCCTGTGTCTGCTGGTGACTCGATCGTCATCCTGGGAGCTGGATACGGTTTTGCATATATTGGGTACTTTTTTCCTTTAATTGTTATTATTCTATTATTATTTACTATTTTCTTATTTATTATTATTTTCATTAAAGTCGTTTAGTTGTTTTTCTGAACTCGTAAATCTCCTTATCTCTTTGTCTCCCCTCTGAGGAGAGAGAGGGGGCGAAGGGCCATCTGTCGTTCTGATCGGCCAATCCGGCCAAAACCACGACACGGCCCCAACGCCGAACCCCGGGGAACGCCGCTCGTGACCGGCCGCCGACTGGATTTAACTCCCTTCACCGGTTTGCAGAGTTTGACACTGAACCGGATGGGGGAATTGCCTTCTGGCGCTCAGGCGTTGCCGGCTGCTGAGGGCGGCGGGCTGCGGTGCTTCGGCACAGGCTGTGCTTCCCACGGCGGATTGCTCCAGAGGGAATGCCGGATTAACAGCTCAGGCTAAAGCACGGACTTTCTGAGTTGGAAGGGACCTCTAGAGATCACCCAGTCCCACCCCTCTGCCGGAGCAGGGGGGCCCAGAGCACGTCGCTCAGGGCTGCATCCAGGCGGGTCTCGAAAGCCCCCAGAGAAGGGGACTCCACACCCTCCCCGGGCAGCCTGTTCCGGGGCTCCGTCACCCTCGCCGTAAAGAAGTTTTTTCTCATATCTGATGGCGGACGCTTGTTCCAGCTTTATTAAAATCAAAGAATTCTTCAAATATACCGCCCTTTGCCAGAGGCTGATTGTCACCTGGCCAGGGCTCAGCAAAGCCAGCAGCACAGCGACCGCAGGCTCCACCCTGACGGTGGCTGTTTCCTTGGTCTTTCCAGGTTCAGCAAGGTCTGAGCTGCCAGGGACTGGACCGATGGTTCTGTGTCTTTCACCAAGGGCTCGAGGGCTGTGAGAGAAAGAAAGAGAGCAGTGGTGAAACCCCGCTGTCCGCAGAGACATCCCCCCCCGCCCCCGCCATGCCAACCCCGTCCGTCTCTTTCTCTGGCCAGGAGGAGCAGCTGAAAGCTGATGCTGAGGAACGCCCGCTGTGCCCCGACGTGTTCCTCTACTCCTGAAGCTCCTCTTGGATAGATCGGATCCATGGGCCAATGCTAACGGGATGAGGTTCAACCAGGCCAAGTGCTGCGTCCTGCCCTTGGGCCACAACAACCCCATGGACACGACAGGCCGGGGGCAGTGTGGCTGGAGAGCTGCGAGGCAGAAACAGACCTGGGGGTTCTCATTGACAAGCGGCTGAACATGAGCCAGCAGTGCGCCCAGGTGGCCAAGAGGGCCAACGGCATCCTGGCTCGTATTTAGAAATGGCGTGACCAGCAGAAGGAGAGAGGGGATTGTCCCCCTGTACTCAGCACTGGTGAGGCCACACCTGGAGTATTGTGTCCAGTTCTGGGCACCTCAATACGAGAGAGAGATCACAGAACCATAGAACCATAGGGTGGGAAGGGACCTCTGGAGATCATCTCCTCCAACCCGCGGCCAGAGCAGGGTCACCCACAGCAGGTGGCACAGGAACGCGTCCAGGCGGGTTTGGGATGTCTCCGGAGACGGAGACTCCCCCACCTCTCTGGGCAGCCTGTGCCAGGGCTCCGACACCCCCACAGCAAAGAAGTTCCTCCTCATGTTTAGGTGGAACTTCCCATGCTCAAGTTTGTGCCCGTTGTCCCTTGTCCTGTCCCCGGGCACCACTGAGAAGAGCCTGGCCCCATCCTCCTGACACCCCCCCTTTCAGTATTTAGAAGCGTTGATAAGGTCCCCCCTCAGCCGTCTTTTTTCCAGACTGAAGAGCCCCAAATCCCTCAGCCTTTCTTCACAAAAGAGATGTTCCAGCCCCTCAGCATCTCAGTAGCCCTTTCCTGTCCCCTCTCCAGCAGTTCCCTGTCCCTCTTGACCCAGGGAGCCCAGGGAGCCGAGGGAGCCCTTCTTGGCCACCAGGGCCCATCGCTGGCTCATGGGCATCCCGTCATCCCCCAGCACTCCCAGGTCTCTTTCCACCTCCATATCGAGGTGCTGGAGCGAGGGCAGAGGAGGGCATCGAAGCTGGTGAAGGGCCTGGAGAATAAATCTGATGAGGAGCGAGTGAAGGAGCTGGGACTGTTGAGTTTGAGGAAGAGGAGGCTGAGGGGAGACCTCATCGCTCTCTACAACTACTCGAAAGGCCATTGTAGAGAGGTTGGGGCTGGTCTCTTCTCACAGGTCATTAGCGATAGAACAAGAGGGAATGGCTTCAAGCTGCACCAGGGGAGGTTTAGGCTGGACATTAGGGAAAAATTCTTCGCAGAAAGAGTGGTCGGACACTGGAATAGGCTGCCCGGGGCGGTGGTGGAGTCGCCATCCCTGGATGTGTTTAAGAGCCATTTTAGGTGTGGCGTTGGGGGATGTGGTGTAGGGGAGAACTCTGTAGAGTGGGGGCCGATGGTTGGCCTCGATGATCCCAAGGGTCTTTTCCCAACCGGAGTGATTCTACGACGATTCCATGAAGCGGTTTCCTGCAGCGGGGCCAGGGATGGCAGCCCCCTGCCCAGGCTCCCTCCCCTGCCCCGCCAGCCCCGGCCAGCACAGCGCCGCCCCTCACTCACCGTTGCAGATATCCTGCAGCTTCTTCCTATCTCGGTCCCTCAGGGGCTGCGCGCCGAGCCCTAGGCACAGAGCGCCCGTCAGACCCCCTGCTCCCCGGCACGCCCCGGCAGCACGGCCCCCAGCCACCCCAGCCCGGCTGCGCGCCCCCTCCTGCCCCTCGGCAGGGCTGACCCCGGGGAAGGACGGTCCCCGAGGGGCGGTGGGACTGAGCAAGGCTAACAGCCAGCCCGCCTGCGTGGAGGGCCCTCCTCGGGGCAGCCGGGGGCCAGGCTGCCAAAAGAGGGACCCCCGGGGGAGGCGACTCACCGATGAACCTGACGGCCGCCTCTCGCAAGGTGGACTGAGTGTTGTGCAGGTACACCAGGCTCTGAAACAGATATTCCTCCACCCTGCTCCTGCCGTACGCTAACTGGAGAGAGAGGCACAAGGGAACGGGGCTGGCACAGATCCCCCCCCAGCCATGCGGAGCCATCCCTCCTACCCGCACCCACCCTTCCCTCCCGGCGCTTCCCGTCTCCCAGCGCTGTGGGGCTGAGGTCCAGAGGGAGCTGCAGGCAAAGGGGGCTGGGGGTGGTGAGACCCCCGCTGTCCCACCCCCAGGGCCAAGATGGGCCAGGGTCTCCTTCAGCTCGCCGGGGGGCAGGGCAGGGAGAAGGGCCTGGAGAAGAGCCCGTGGGGGCTCCGTGCTTGAGGGCAGGGAAGGAGGATGCAGCTCCGGGCTGGAGCAGGGAAGGAAAGGCAGAGCCGTACAGCCCAGCCCGCGGGTACCCGGGGCAGCCTTCGTCCCACCCGGCTTGGGGGTTGTCCTCACCAAGGACTCTGCGATCCGGTGCGTCTGCTGTGTCTTGGCCAGGTGGCCGAGCTTCTTCCACCCCAGGAACTCCGTACAGGCGAGGAGGGCGTCCCTGGAGGCCTGCAGAGAAGCAGAGGCTGGGAGATGGCACCAGAGCCCAGGGACGGAGACCTGGCATCCTCCTCCTCTTGGCCAGGCTCCGAGCCGTTCCCAGCCCCTTACGGGAAGGAGCAGCGGGGGACTGAGGTTGAATTGGGTTCAGTGCCCAGGGCAGGGACAGGGGGCAACCACCACCTTGGGCGCCTCATGCTGCCGGCCAGCAGAAGAGAGACCCTCACGAGCTGCCGCCAGGGACGGGGGTCAGAGCTGCGGGCCCTCAGCTGTAGGCAGCCAGGGCTGTAGTCCCGGAGGCGGCGGGGCAGGACCGGGCCAGCAGCACCTCCCGTGGGCAGCACCCCCCAGCGGGACGCTTGGCTGCCCAGCTGGGGCTGCCCCAGCTCCTTCACGGCCATGCTCAGGGTGGGCAGAGCTTCGATGCCAGGACGCAGGGCCAGGCGGCCGCCGGCTGCATCTCCCCACCGCTCTCCCCGCCCCGGGCTGGGGAGCACGCTGGCTCTCCACCCCTTGCGGGCACTCCACCTCTCCGCAGAGACCAAGGTGAGTGGGACCTGGGCGAGCAGAGCTTTGCTCCTGCAGCCATCCTGCTCTCGGGGAGCTGGGACGTACCCTGGCCCAAACATCTGGGGGGCTCGTGGGCACAGCCCTGGGGGACAGGGAACGGGGCTCAAGCCCTGGCCTCCCACACTTGCAGGGACAACTGGGAAGCCTGTAGGGACCCGGGTGTTCGGTGGCCATGGGCTGCTGTCGAGCCCTGCTCGACCAGGCAGGGCTGGTTTGGCCACGCCGCCTTCTCCGTCCTTGCTCACGCTGGGTCTGCGGGGACCCTTCCGGGCTGCGCTGGAGGAGGGCTGAATGGGGGGAGCGGGGCTGGGAGGGCACCCCGGCACCCCGTCCACCTCTGCAGCACGGGGGGAAGGGGAAAGCAGTGGCGAGACCAGCGCAGGGAAGGAGGGGAGCAGTGGGACCCCGAGATGACACATGTTGCCAGGCTCTGATCTCCCGCAGCCCTTGCCCCTTATGCCCAGGCCACCCCCGCGGTGTCAGCACGCCCTTCCCCAATGACACCGGTCACCGCACCTTGGCCACGCTCTCGTTCTCGTCATTTATATGCAGGAAGAGTGGGAGCAGGACCCTCTGCACTGTCGTCTTCATCATTCTCTTCTTTCTCCCCACCACGGACTTCAGCGCATCTTTGAAGAGGTTGATGGAGAGTTTCCGCACCTGGCTGGACTCCTGGTAGGGAGGAGGACGGGGGGGACTTCATCAACAGCCACTCCCTGCCCACAGTCAGCAAGGGCTTTAGCGTGGCTGATGTGAGGGGAGATGCTCTGGGCTCGGATCCTGAACGCAGGAGCTGTGGGCGCGTTGGGCAGCTGAGGCTGAATGGCCCCGGAGCCCTGAAACGCCAGGCGAGAGGGGCGAGGAATCAGAGAATCACAGAATCTTCATGGTTGGAAAGGACCTTTGAGATCATCGAGTCCAACCAAACGACCTACAATCTCTGCCCCTAGAGCATGCCCTGAAGTGCCACATCTAGACGTTTCTTAAATACCTCGAGGGATGGTGACTCAACCCCCTCCCTGGGCAGGCTCTTCCAGTGCCTGACCACTCTGTCAGGAAAGTAATTCTTCCTAATATCTAACCTAAACCTCCCCTGCCGCAACTTCAGACCATTTCCTCTGGTCCTGTCATTATCCACCTGGGAGAAGAGGCCAACACCCACCTCTCTCCACCCTCCTTTCAGGGAGCTGTAGAGGGCAATGAGGTCTCCCCTCAGCCTCCTCTTCTCCAAGCTCAACGTGCCCAGCTCCCTCAGCCTCTCCCCACATGCCCTGCTCTCCAGACCCCTCACCAGCCTGGTCGCTCTCCTCTGGACACGCTCCAGCACCTCAACGTCCCTCTTGTACAGCGGGGCCCAGACCTGAACACAGCACTCGAGGTGAGACCTCACCAGCGCCCAGTACAGAGGCACCATCACTTCCCTGCTCCTGCTGGCCACGCTGTTCCTGATACGAGCCAGGATGCTGTTGGCCTTCTCGGCCACCTGGGCACACCGCTGGCTCACGTCACCCTGGCCGTCCACCAGCACCCCCAGGTCCTTTTCTGCCGGGCAGCTTTCCAGCCACTCTGCCCCAAGCCTGTAGCGTTGCTTGGGGTTGTTGTGGCCGAAATGCAGGACCCGGCACTTGGCCTTATTAAACCTTCTAGAGCTGGCCTTGGCCCATGGATCCAGCCTGTCCAGGGCCCTCTGTAGAGCCTTCCTACCCTCCAGCAGATCAACACTCCCACCCAGTTTGGTGTCATCTGCGAACTTACCGAGGGTGCACTCAATCCCCTCATCCACATCATTGATAAAGATATTAAACAAAACAGGCCCCAAAACTGAGCCCTGAGGGACACCACTGGTGACCGGCCGCCAAGAGGATTTCACCCCATTAATCCCAACTCTCTGGGCACGGCCATCCAGCCCGTTTTTAACCCAGCGAAGAGTACACTTGTCTCTGCCACGATTCGCCAGCTTCTCCGGGAGAATGCTGTGGGGGACGGTGTCAAAGGCCTTCCCGAAGTCCATATAGACAACGCCCACAGCCTTCCCCGCGTCCAGAAGGCGGGTCGTAGGAAGAGATCAGGTTGAGAAACCTGCCCTGAGGAGGGCAGCCCGGCCCGAGTGCTGCCCACCGGGCTGGGCTGAGGGGCGGCTGTCTGCGCAGAGCGCCCATCGGTAGGGCTGAGGTGCCCACGGCAGCCTTACATCGTCAAAGAGGGGTGGGAGCTTCTCCACCAGCTGCAGAGCAGTGCGTCTGGCCTCCTTCTTCTTCATGCGCTCCACCATGTTCCTGAGGAATACCAGGGCCTTCGTCTTGACGTCAGCGTTGCCACCCTGCAGGTTCTCCATGATGTCTGGCAGCAGGACCTGCATTTTTCTTGCCTGTACGAAACCCACGGTTTCCTTCTTGAGAAGCCGTGAAAGGCCACCCTGGCAAAAACGTACTGGTGGCTGAGCACCAGCCTCCCGTCCCCTTCCCGGCAGGTGGCACAGGAGTCACTGCAGCGGCCTCCTGGCCGGCACTGGCCGCTGACGGCATGCGGGGAGAGCAGGAGGACGGGAAGGGAGTTGCGGGAGAGCCGTGTTCTCTTACTCAGCCCCCCCCTTTTCTGACTGGCCAGAAGGGGCAGGTGGACTGGTAACCCTCTGTGCCTGGGGGGGCTCCCCAGGCACCCGCCAGCCCCCTCCATGGCAGGGAGGTGGTTGGAGCTGTCGCCCCACCTTCTGCCTCCCAGCCACGGCCAAGCCACCGCGTCACCCGCTGCCCCAGGCTCCGGCCGGCTGCCTACGTGGCTCCGCTCAGCTACACCCCTGCTCACCATCTTCCGTGTCTTGGACGAGAGCGTGATGAGAGCGCTGAGCACCAGCGAGAGCATCACCCAGCTCGGACGCCTCAGGTACCTCTGGGCTCCGTACAGGGCAGCAAACTCCTCGGCGTCAATGTCAGAGCGGAGCAGCAGCTAAACGGAAGGCGGCGGTGAGAGAGCGGCAGAGCCCGCGGGGCTCCCTCCGCCGCGCCGGCACGACGGGCGCACGGCACGCGGGCGGTGGCGAACAGACCCTCTCCCCAGACTTGAAGCCCCCCCGGGCTGTGCAGAGGCCATGTCTCTGGCCCAGGGCCAGCACCTGGCCCGGCTCTGGCTTCTGCCTCTTTCTCTGCCCCAGGTTTCCGGGCTCCAGGGCAGGGTGGGGGGATGCAGGCGGGGGATGCAGGTGGGGGGATGCAGGCGAGGGGAAGCGGAGTGCTGCCCGGGCCGGCGCAGGCTTTGTGTTTGTTCACCGGCTCCAAAAGGGCAGGGGGCAGCCCCACACGCCTGGCAGGGGCTCTGGCTGGTGCTGGGCAGCCGCTAAGGGGCTGTGTCCGTCTGTACGGGAGGAGGTGGCCATGTGGAAGCAGAGGTTGGTGCCCGTTTCCCTGGGGAGGCAGGCGCAGCCCTGAGGATGAGCAGGGTCACTCACAGACAAGAGATAGATGCAGGCGTCCTCGGCGGCACAGCTGAACAACTTGCGCACCCGCTGGTCCCGAAGCACGTTGAGCAGCTCCGTCAAGACAGTCCACAGAGCCCAAGGCACGGAGATCATCACCTCCCACATGGCCAGGGCAGCGCTGCAGGCCCAGAGCGCTGGGTCAGCGGGGCTGCCTCGGCCGCTGCACCGTGCCTGGGGCGGCCTCGTACAGTCATAGAGTCACCCCGGTTGGAAAAGACCCTTGGGATCATCGAGGCCAACCATCGGCCCCCACTCTACAGAGTTCTCCCCTACACCACATCCCCCAACGCCACACCTAAAATGGCTCTTAAACACATCCAGGGATGGCGACTCCACCACCGCCCCGGGCAGCCTATTCCAGTGTCCGACCACTCTTTCTGCGAAGAATTTTTCCCTAATGTCCAGCCTAAACCTCCCCTGGTGCAGCTTGAAGCCATTCCCTCTTGTTCTGTCGCTAATGACCTGTGAGAAGAGACCAGCCCCAACCTCTCTACAATGGCCTTTCGAGTAGCTGTAGAGAGCGATGAGGTCTCCCCTCAGCCTCCTCTTCCTCAAACTCAACAGTCCCAGCTCCTTCACTCGCTCCTCATCAGATTTATTCTCCAGGCCCTTCACCAGCTTCAGTGCCCTCCTCTGCCCTCTCTCCAGCACCTCGAGATCTCTCTCTTGTATTGAGGTGCCCAGAACTGGACACAATACTCCAGGTGTGGCCTCACCAGTACTGAGTACAGGGGGACAATCCCCTCCCTCCTTCTGCTGGTCACGCCATTTCTAAATACGAGCCAGGATGCCGTTGGCCCTCTTGGCCACCTGGGCGCACTGCTGGCTCATGTTCAGCCGCTTGTCAATGAGAACCCCCAGGTCCGTTTCTGCCTCGCAGCTCTCCAGCCACACTTCCCCAAGCCTGTAGCGCTGCATGGGGTTGTTGTGGCCCAAGGGCAGGACGCGGCACTTGGCCTGGTTGAAGCTCATCCCGTTAGCGTTGGCCCATCGATCCGATCTATCCAAGTCTCTCTGTAGAGCCTCCCTATCCTCATGTAGATCAACACTCCCGCTTAGCTTCGTGTCATCTGCAAACTTGCTGATGATACACTCTATGTCCTTATCAAGGTCATCAATAAAGATGTTAAACAGAAACGGTCCCAACACCGAGCCCTGAGGGACACCACTTGTGACCGGCCGCCAGCTGGATTTAACTCCATTGACCACCACTCTTTGGGACCGCCTATCCAGCCAGTGCTTGATCCAGCAGATCGTATGCTCATCCAGGCCATGAGCCGCCAGTTTTTCCATGAGAATTCTATGAGGAATGGTGTCAAATGCTTTTTGAAAGGACCCCTCCGGAGCCCGGCTGTGCTACAGCCCTGGCCCTGCCTGCCCCCTTTCCTTGTGGGTGCCTGGGGGCCCTGACCGGGCAGGCGGGAGGGGGCTGCGGTGGTGTTCCCCGTGGGCCTGGGAGGAGCGTGGTGGTGGAGAGCCCCACCACCACGCTCCTGGCTTGGCCAGCTCGGGCTGCTGCCGGCCTGGGGACCCACTGGGTCTGGGAAGGGTGGTGGGATGGAGTGTCCTGCTCCTCGGGGATGTCCTGCAATATTGCTTGGGTCTGGCAGCCAGAGAGTCTCCGGGCCCCTCTACCCACAGGGAGCAAGCCCTCAAGGCTGTCGCGGCTAGTACCTGTCACACGTTGGTGAGATCTTCAAGAGGCTCCTGACCACTTCCCCGGGGTACCAATGGGTCATTAGGAGAAGGAGTGAGTCCAGGCTGCGGCGGGCTGGCTCCGTGCGGATGCACTCCACATTTTTGTGGATGTACCTCATGAACTTCGGCACCTGGAGAGGACACGGGTGAGGATGGGGCGGCCACTGGAGTGCAGCCATCTCCCCGGTTGCCACTGAAACTGCTGCCCTTCCCGTCCCTCTCTGTTGCCTTGGAAAGGCTTCAGGTGCCCGAGAGAGCTGGCGGCGGGAAGGAGGGAAGAGCAAGGTCCGACAGGGCAGCCCAGCCACAGGGCACTTACGTCCGTCAGCCAGTAACTGGGGTCTAGCACAGCCATGGCTAGGATTTTGCTGCCCGTCTGCCTGTCACAGGTGTCGTCTGCTGTCAAGGCCTCAATGGCGACGAGGACCGTGTCCGTCACCTGAGAAGGCTGGAGGTGTCCAAACACCTACGGGAGGAAGGGAGGGAGGGAAGCCGTGTCACACTGAGCACCCCGATGGTGCTGCTGGGCCGAGCGCCCGAGGAGCTCTGCCGACAGACGCCTGGCACTGCTGTCAGCGGCGCCCGCAGGAAAGGCGGCAGCGGGGGCCGCAGCCTCCGCAGGGCAGAGGGGGAGAGCGGAGGGTCCCCAGGGTGAGGGAGGAGGCTTGGCCTCATGGACACAGCGTGCTGGCCCGGCAGAGAGCCAGGGCTCGCTGGTGGCCAGGAGGGCTGGAGCTGCTGTTGGGGCACCGGAGTGGCCGCCCTCGCACAGCTCCCTGCGTGGGGACAGCAGGAACCCTCTCACCGGGGACAGGGAGGCCACGCGAGAGCCGCCGATTCTGGGTCCCTTGGCTCACACAAGCCTCCTGCCGACGCCACGGACAAGAGTGCCAGGAAGAAGACAGCCCGTTACCGTGGTCATGTTGCTGAAGTCAAGTGAAGAAAGCAAGAAGTTGCTCTCGGAATCCCATCCCGGTTCAGGCTCTGGATGCTCTGGATTCTGCTCCGGCAGCATCTCGTCTACAAGGAGGGGAAACACAGGAGAGTCGGTAGGACGCAGCATCGTCGCCAACGAGCTTCCCAGAGGGCGAAAAGAGCTTTCAGCTCGGCACGGCTGAGGAGGAGGAGGCTGTGCTGGGGAGGGCTCCCAGCCCCGAGCACCCCTGTCATTCAAGCACCGCTTTGCCCCCTGCCCGTGGGACCCCTGCCGCCGGTGTGCCGCGGAAACGGGATTCCGGCATCGAGGCGGTGGTGCTTGCTGGCCCTGCCAGTCCCGCAGGGGCTCCTCACTCACCCATCTGCAGCGGCTGGACCGCGGTCACCTCGTAGGGCTCCGCTGGAGAGCTGGTCTCCTGGGGAGCCGCCACCTCCTCCCAGGCCAGCCTGGGGCTGCTGGGGAGTGTCTCCACCATCCTGCCAGGTGGAGGAAAGTGGGGGAGAGCAGGGAGGGCAACTTTAAGGGAAACGCCTCGTGGCCGCGGGGCTGCCGGGGCGGCAGAAAAGACGTGGGCTGTGCTCGGGGGCTTCTCGCCAACTCCGTCCTCCTGCCCTGTCCCTTCGCCGTCCTGCCGGACACTGCAGGGTCGCGGCCACCCTGGCTTTATGTGGTGCCGGGGGTGTGTGATGTCACAGAGGGTCCCACTGAGACCCACTGCCCGGGCCAGGAGGGGCAGGGCGTCCACTGCAGGGGCCAGGGAGCCAGCTCGCCAATGGCCACTGGGTCCTCTCGCGTGGCCCCAGGCCCCCATCTGCCCTTATGTCCCCTCAGGACTTTCCTGTACCCTCCGGTTCATCCCAAAGCCGTGTGCTCGCACACCCCGGCGTGGCCCCAGGACCTCCCCGGGAGAATCCCGCTTCTCCCCGTCCGTGTGGTGCTCTCTTCGCATCTCTACAGTTTCTGGCATCTCACAGTTACGTCCTTTCCCCGGCTCTGAAAATCTCCTTCAGTACCAGGAAGCAAAAGCTGTTTGCACCCGCTCCTCTCCCAGAATCACAGAATGGCAGGGGCTGGAAGGGACCTTTGGAGACCATCCCGTCCAACCCCCTGCCAAAGCAGGGTCACCCACAGACGGAGGTGGGAGAGGATCATGTCCAGGAAGGTTTGGAATCTCTCCAGAGCGGGAGACTCCGCACCCTCTCTGGGCAGCCCGTGCCAGGGCTCTGCCACCCTCACGGGAAAGATGTTGTTCCTCATGTTGAGATGGAATTTCCCGTGTTCCAGTTTGTGCCCGTTGCCCCTTGTCCTGTCCCCGGGCACCACTGAGAAGAGTCTGGCCCCATCCTCTCACCCCCCGCCCTTTAGCCATTGCTGAGCGTTGATGAGACCCCCCCTCAGCCTGCTCTTCTCCGGGCGGAACAGCCCCGGGGCTCCCAGCCTTTCCGCAGCACAGAGATGGATGCTCCAGCCCCTCAGCATCTCCGTAGCCTCCGCTGGAATCTCTCCAGCACTTCGCCGTCCTTCTGGAACCGGGGAGCCCAGAACTGGACCCAGTGCTCCAGCTGTGGCCTCCCCAGGGCAGAGCGGAGGGGGAAGATGACCTCCTTCGCCCTGCTGGCCACCCCAGGAGAACATTGGCCTTCTTGGCCACCAGGGCCCATCGCTGGCTCGTGGGCATCCCGTTGTCCCCCAGGACTCCCAGGTCTCTTTCCACAGAGCTGCTCTCCAGCAGGTCACCCCCCAACCTGTCCCGCTGCGGGGGGGTTGTTCCTCCCCAGGCGCAGGACCCTACACTTGCCCTCATTGAACTCCATGAGGTTCTTCTCCACCCAACTCTCCGGCCCGGCCAGGCCTGCCTGGATGGTGGCACAGCCTTCTGCTGTGTCGGCCACCCCTCCCGGTTTCGTGTCACCAGCAAAGTTGCAGAGGGTGCGCTCTGTCCCCTCATCCAGGTCGTTGATGAATGTGTTGAACAAGACTGGCCCCAGTACAGACCCCCAGGGAACGCCGCTCGTTACAGGCCTCCAACCGGACCCTGCGCCGCCGATCACAACCCTCTGAGCTCTGCCATTCGGCCAGTTCTCAATCCGCCTCGCTGTCCGCTACGGACAAAACCCCTCGGGCAGCTAGCCTGGAGAAGTCTGGGGCTGCTCCCTGACCCTTCAGCTCTGTCCACAAGGGGCCAAAAACTTCAGGGAGATTCCTGGGAAGGGTCTGGAGGAGATAACTGGCAGGGACCTGCCCCTAACAGGCACAAAACCCGTCATGCAGCGCCGTGTACCTTCCCCAACAGACACAGCGCTCTTCGAGTAGGAACCTTAGAGGAGTTGGGGGCTCCTGCCTGGGAGTTTGCCTTTCTCCAGAAGTAAAACAAAATGCTCCTGGAGATTCCTGGGAGGAGTCCCCAGGGAGCTAACAGGAATGAACCTGCCCCTAATACTGACAAAACTCCTACCTCGCAGGAGCCTGGGGACCTGCAAAATCCACCCATCTCCTGAGGAGGCCAACACACTCCTGGAGATGCGGCGGAGGAGTCCTGGGGAGCCACCAGGCATGGACTTTCCCCCAACATACACAATGCTCTTCAAGCAATTACTCCTGAAGAGTCTGGGGAACTGGGAGCCTGGGAATTCCAGCTCCAGAAGAAACCCAAATGCTCCTGGAGATGCCTGGGAGGAGTCCTGGGAAGCTACCAGGCACGGACCTGCCTCCAATGTGAACAAAACTCTCCAACCAACTACTTTGGAGAAATTTGGTGCTGCTACCCAGGACTTCATCTGTCTCCAAGGCAAGCCAAAATGTTCTTCCGAGATACCTGGGAGAAGTCCCTGGGAGCTACGGAAAACGGACCTGCCTCACACATGAAGAAAACTTTTCAGGTAACTCCATAGGAGGAGTCGTACGCAGCTGTTTATCCAGGACTTCAGCGGTCTCCAGGCAAGCTCAAAACACTCCAGAGCTGCCTGGGAGAAGCACCCACCAGATTGCTACAGGGCATGGACCTACCTCCTCCAACGTTGACTAAAAGTCCAGTGTCACCCCCGTGTCACCCGCAAAGTGCCTGAGGGTGCGCTCGATCCCCTCGTCCGGATCATTGATACAGGTATTAAAGACACCCGGCCTGTCCTGGTTGGAGGTAAAACAGGACGAAGTTTCTGATTTGTAATTTCGCTTTTTAGCTGGGCCTCTTCTAACTGACTAAACTCTGAAATTAACAGCGTGTTGTTCGGAAACCGTTCACTCTCAGAGTGATAAGACCTGATTATACCAAGGGACGGTGCGCACAGAGGCTCTTGCTTGTAGTTATTGCTGGAACAACCAGGGTTGGCTAACTGCGCTGCTTGCCCCGTTGGAGGGTGGGAAGCGGAGAAGCGCAGAGGGGTCCCACCTGCAGGGAGGAGCCGAGGGGACAGGTGATCCCAAACTGACCAACAGGGTGTTCCATCCCATCTGCATCACGCTCAGTGTAAAAGCTGAGGGATCAAAGGGGCAAAGGGGGCTCTGGCTCGCTCTTTCTTCAATGGCCGACGGCTGAGGAGGACCCTGTCTGTCCGTCTGCCTTTGATCCCGATCCGAGCACTCCTGACTCTAGTTCCGGAACTCAGCTCCGGTCCGTCGCTGACTCCAGTCTGGGGCTTTCCCTGTGTCTGCTGGTGACTCGATCGTCATCCTGGGAGCTGGATACGGTTTTGCATATATTGGGTACTTTTTTCCTTTAATTGTTATTATTCTATTATTATTTACTATTTTCTTATTTATTATTATTTTCATTAAAGTCGTTTAGTTGTTTTTCTGAACTCGTAAATCTCCTTATCTCTTTGTCTCCCCTCTGAGGAGAGAGAGGGGGCGAAGGGCCATCTGTCGTTCTGATCGGCCAATCCGGCCAAAACCACGACACGGCCCCAACGCCGAACCCCGGGGAACGCCGCTCGTGACTGGCCGCCGACTGGATTTAACTCCCTTCACCGGTTTGCAGAGTTTGACACTGAACCGGATGGGGGAATTGCCTTCTGGCGCTCAGGCGTTGCCGGCTGCCGAGGGCGGCGGGCTGCGGTGCTTCGGCACAGGCTGTGCTTCCCACGGCGGATTGCTCCAGAGGGAATGCCGGATTAACAGCTCAGGCTAAAGCACGGACTTTCTGAGTTGGAAGGGACCTCTAGAGATCACCCAGTCCCACCCCTCTGCCGGAGCAGGGGGGCCCAGAGCACGTCGCTCAGGGCTGCATCCAGGCGGGTCTCAAAAGCCCCCAGAGAAGGGGACTCCACACCCTCCCTGGGCAGCCTGTTCCGGGGCTCCGTCACCCTCGCTGTAAAGAAGTTTTTTCTCATATCTGATGGCGGACGCTTGTTCCAGCTTTATTAAAATCAAAGAATTCTTCAAATATACCGCCCTTTGCCAGAGGCTGATTGTCACCTGGCCAGGGCTCAGCAAAGCCAGCAGCACAGCGACCGCAGGCTCCACCCTGACGGTGGCTGTTTCCTTGGTCTTTCCAGGTTCAGCAAGGTCTGAGCTGCCAGGGACTGGACCGATGGTTCTGTGTCTTTCACCAAGGGCTCGAGGGCTGTGAGAGAAAGAAAGAGAGCAGTGGTGAAACCCCGCTGTCCGCAGAGACATCCCCCCCCGCCCCCGCCATGCCAACCCCGTCCGTCTCTTTCTCTGGCCAGGAGGAGCAGCTGAAAGCTGATGCTGAGGAACGCCCGCTGTGCCCCGACGTGTTCCTCTACTCCTGAAGCTCCTCTTGGATAGATCGGATCCATGGGCCAATGCTAACGGGATGAGGTTCAACCAGGCCAAGTGCCGCGTCCTGCCCTTGGGCCACAACAACCCCATGGACACGACAGGCCGGGGGCAGTGTGGCTGGAGAGCTGCGAGGCAGAAACGGACCTGGGGGTTCTCATTGACAAGCGGCTGAACATGAGCCAGCAGTGCGCCCAGGTGGCCAAGAGGGCCAACGGCATCCTGGCTCGTATTTAGAAATGGCGTGACCAGCAGAAGGAGAGAGGGGATTGTCCCCCTGTACTCAGCACTGGTGAGGCCACACCTGGAGTATTGTGTCCAGTTCTGGGCACCTCAATACGAGAGAGAGATCACAGAACCATAGAACCATAGGGTGGGAAGGGACCTCTGGAGATCATCTCCTCCAACCCGCGGCCAGAGCAGGGTCACCCACAGCAGGTGGCACAGGAACGCGTCCAGGCGGGTTTGGGATGTCTCCGGAGACGGAGACTCCCCCACCTCTCTGGGCAGCCTGTGCCAGGGCTCCGACACCCCCACAGCAAAGAAGTTCCTCCTCATGTTTAGGTGGAACTTCCCATGCTCAAGTTTGTGCCCGTTGTCCCTTGTCCTGTCCCCGGGCACCACTGAGAAGAGCCTGGCCCCATCCTCCTGACACCCCCCCTTTCAGTATTTAGAAGCGTTGATAAGGTCCCCCCTCAGCCGTCTTTTTTCCAGACTGAAGAGCCCCAAATCCCTCAGCCTTTCTTCACAAAAGAGATGTTCCAGCCCCTCAGCATCTCAGTAGCCCTTTGCTGTCCCCTCTCCAGCAGTTCCCTGTCCCTCTTGACTCAGGGAGCCCAGAACTGGACCCAGTGCTCCAGGTGTGGCCTCCCCAGGGCAGAGCAGAGGGGGAGGATGAACCTCCCTCCACCTGCTGGCCACGCTCTTCTTGATGCCCCCCAGGATGCCATTGGCCTTCTTGGCCACCAGGGCCCATCGCTGGCTCATGGGCATCCCGTCATCCCCCAGCACTCCCAGGTCTCTTTCCACCTCCATATCGAGGTGCTGGAGCGAGGGCAGAGGAGGGCATCGAAGCTGGTGAAGGGCCTGGAGAATAAATCTGATGAGGAGCGAGTGAAGGAGCTGGGACTGTTGAGTTTGAGGAAGAGGAGGCTGAGGGGAGACCTCATCGCTCTCTACAGCTACTCGAAAGGCCATTGTAGAGAGGTTGGGGCTGGTCTCTTCTCACAGGTCATTAGTGATAGAACAAGAGGGAATGGCTTCAAGCTGCACCAGGGGAGGTTTAGGCTGGGCATTAGGGAAAAATTCTTCACAGAAAGAGTGGTCGGACACTGGAATAGGCTGCCCGGGGCGGTGGTGGAGTCGCCATCCCTGGATGTGTTTAAGAGCCATTTTAGGTGTGGCGTTGGGGGATGTGGTGTAGGGGAGAACTCTGTAGAGTGGGGGCCGATGGTTGGCCTCGATGATCCCAAGGGTCTTTTCCCAACCGGAGTGATTCTACGACGATTCCATGAAGCGGTTTCCTGCAGCGGGGCCAGGGATGGCAGCCCCCTGCCCAGGCTCCCTCCCCTGCCCCGCCAGCCCCGGCCAGCACAGCGCCGCCCCTCACTCACCGTTGCAGATATCCTGCAGCTTCTTCCTATCTCGGTCCCTCAGGGGCTGCGCGCCGAGCCCTAGGCACAGAGCGCCCGTCAGACCCCCTGCTCCCCGGCACGCCCCGGCAGCACGGCCCCCAGCCACCCCAGCCCGGCTGCGCGCCCCCTCCTGCCCCTCGGCAGGGCTGACCCCGGGGAAGGACGGTCCCCGAGGGGCGGTGGGACTGAGCAAGGCTAACAGCCAGCCCGCCTGCGTGGAGGGCCCTCCTCGGGGCAGCCGGGGGCCAGGCTGCCAAAAGAGGGACCCCCGGGGGAGGCGACTCACCGATGAACCTGACGGCCGCCTCTCGCAAGGTGGACTGAGTGTTGTGCAGGTACACCAGGCTCTGAAACAGATATTCCTCCACCCTGCTCCTGCCGTACGCTAACTGGAGAGAGAGGCACAAGGGAACGGGGCTGGCACAGATCCCCCCCCAGCCATGCGGAGCCATCCCTCCTACCCGCACCCACCCTTCCCTCCCGGCGCTTCCCGTCTCCCAGCGCTGTGGGGCTGAGGTCCAGAGGGAGCTGCAGGCAAAGGGGGCTGGGGGTGGTGAGACCCCCGCTGTCCCACCCCCAGGGCCAAGATGGGCCAGGGTCTCTTTCAGCTCGCCGGGGGGCAGGGCAGGGAGAAGGGCCTGGAGAAGAGCCCGTGGGGGCTCCGTGCTTGAGGGCAGGGAAGGAGGATGCAGCTCCGGGCTGGAGCAGGGAAGGAAAGGCAGAGCCGTACAGCCCAGCCCGCGGGCACCCGGGGCAGCCTTCGTCCCACCCGGCTTGGGGGTTGTCCTCACCAAGGACTCTGCGATCCGGTGCGTCTGCTGTGTCTTGGCCAGGTGGCCGAGCTTCTTCCACCCCAGGAACTCCGTACAGGCGAGGAGGGCGTCCCTGGAGGCCTGCAGAGAAGCAGAGGCTGGGAGATGGCACCAGAGCCCAGGGACGGAGACCTGGCATCCTCCTCCTCTTGGCCAGGCTCCGAGCCGTTCCCAGCCCCTTACGGGAAGGAGCAGCGGGGGACCGAGGTTGAATTGGGTTCAGTGCCCAGGGCAGGGACAGGGGGCAACCACCACCTTGGGCGCCTCATGCTGCCGGCCAGCAGAAGGGAGACCCTCACGAGCTGCCGCCAGGGACGGGGGTCAGAGCTGCGGGCCCTCAGCTGTAGGCAGCCAGGGCTGTAGTCCTGGAGGCGGCGGGGCAGGACCGGGCCAGCAGCACCTCCCGTGGGCAGCACCCCCCAGCGGGACGCTTGGCTGCCCAGCTGGGGCTGCCCCAGCTCCTTCACAGCCGTGCTCGGGGTGGGCAGAGCTTCGATGCCGGGACGCAGGGCCAGGCGGCCGCCGGCTGCATCTCCCCACCGCTCTCCCCACCCCGGGCTGGGGAGCACGCTGGCTCTCCACCCCTTGCGGGCACTCCACCTCTCCGCAGAGACCAAGGTGACGGGGACCTGGGCGAGCAGAGCTTTGCTCCTGCAGCCATCCTGCTCTCGGGGAGCTGGGACGTACCCTGGCCCAAACATCTGGGGGGCTCGTGGGCACAGCCCTGGGGGACAGGGAACGGGGCTCAAGCCCTGGCCTCCCACACTTGCAGGGACAACTGGGAAGCCTGTAGGGACCCGGGTGTTCGGTGGCCATGGGCTGCTGTCGAGCCCTGCTCGACCAGGCAGGGCTGGTTTGGCCACGCCGCCTTCTCCGTCCTTGCTCACGCTGGGTCTGCGGGGACCCTTCCGGGCTGCGCTGGAGGAGGGCTGAATGGGGGGAGCGGGGCTGGGAGGGCACCCCGGCACCCCGTCTACCTCTGCAGCACGGGGGGAAGGGGAAAGCAGTGGCGAGACCAGCGCAGGGAAGGAGGGGAGCAGTGGGACCCCGAGATGACACCTGTTGCCAGGCTCTGATCTCCCGCAGCCCTTGCCCCTTATGCCCAGGCCACCCCCGCGGTGTCAGCACGCCCTTCCCCAATGACACCGGTCACCGCACCTTGGCCACGCTCTCGTTCTCGTCATTTATATGCAGGAAGAGTGGGAGCAGGACCCTCTGCACTGTCGTCTTCATCATTCTCTTCTTTCTCCCCACCACGGACTTCAGCGCATCTTTGAAGAGGTTGATGGAGAGTTTCCGCACCTGGCTGGACTCCTGGTAGGGAGGAGGACGGGGGGGACTTCATCAACAGCCACTCCCTGCCCACAGTCAGCAAGGGCTTTAGCGTGGCTGATGTGAGGGGAGATGCTCTGGGCTCGGATCCTGAACGCAGGAGCTGTGGGCGCGTTGGGCAGCTGAGGCTGAATGGCCCCGGAGCCCTGAAACGCCAGGCGAGAGGGGCGAGGAATCAGAGAATCACAGAATCTTCATGGTTGGAAAGGACCTTTGAGATCATCGAGTCCAACCAAACGACCTACAATCTCTGCCCCTAGAGCATGCCCTGAAGTGCCACATCTAGACGTTTCTTAAATACCTCAAGGGATGGTGACTCAACCCCCTCCCTGGGCAGGCTCTTCCAGTGCCTGACCACTCGTGCAGTAAAGTAATTCTTCCTAATATCTAACCTAAACCTCCCCTGCCGCAACTTCAGACCATTTCCTCTGGTCCTGTCATTATCCACCTGGGAGAAGAGGCCAACACCCACCTCTCTCCACCCTCCTTTCAGGGAGCTGTAGAGGGCAATGAGGTCTCCCCTCAGCCTCCTCTTCTCCAAGCTCAACGTGCCCAGCTCCCTCAGCCTCTCCCCACATGCCCTGCTCTCCAGACCCCTCACCAGCCTGGTCGCTCTCCTCTGGACACGCTCCAGCACCTCAACGTCCCTCTTGTACAGCGGGGCCCAGACCTGAACACAGCACTCGAGGTGAGGCCTCACCAGCGCCCAGTACAGAGGCACCATCACTTCCCTGCTCCTGCTGGCCACGCTGTTCCTGATACGAGCCAGGATGCTGTTGGCCTTCTCGGCCACCTGGGCACACCGCTGGCTCACGTCACCCTGGCCGTCCACCAGCACCCCCAGGTCCTTTTCTGCCGGGCAGCTTTCCAGCCACTCTGCCCCAAGCCTGTAGCGTTGCTTGGGGTTGTTGTGGCCGAAATGCAGGACCCGGCACTTGGCCTTATTAAACCTCCTAGAGTTGGCCTTGGCCCATGGATCCAGCCTGTCCAGGGCCCTCTGTAGAGCCTTCCTACCCTCCAGCAGATCAACACTCCCACCCAGTTTGGTGTCATCTGCGAACTTACCGAGGGTGCACTCAATCCCCTCATCCACATCATTGATAAAGATATTAAACAAAACCGGCCCCAAAACTGAGCCCTGAGGGACACCACTGGTGACCGGCCGCCAAGAGGATTTCACCCCATTAATCCCAACTCTCTGGGCACGGCCATCCAGCCCGTTTTTAACCCAGCGAAGAGTACACTTGTCTCTGCCACGATTCGCCAGCTTCTCCGGGAGAATGCTGTGGGGGACGGCGTCAAAGGCCTTCCCGAAGTCCATATAGACAATGCCCACAGCCTTCCCCGCGTCCAGAAGGCGGGTCGTAGGAAGAGATCAGGTTGAGAAACCTGCCCTGAGGAGGGCAGCCCGGCCCGAGTGCTGCCCACCGGGCTGGGCTGAGGGGCGGCTGTCTGCGCAGAGCGCCCATCGGTAGGGCTGAGGTGCCCACGGCAGCCTTACATCGTCAAAGAGGGGTGGGAGCTTCTCCACCAGCTGCAGAGCAGTGCGTCTGGCCTCCTTCTTCTTCATGCGCTCCACCATGTTCCTGAGGAATACCAGGGCCTTCGTCTTGACATCAGCGTTGCCACCCTGCAGGTTCTCCATGATGTCTGGCAGCAGGACCTGCATTTTTCTTGCCTGTACGAAACCCACGGTTTCCTTCTTGAGAAGCCGTGAAAGGCCACCCTGGCAAAAACGTACTGGTGGCTGAGCACCAGCCTCCCGTCCCCTTCCCGGCAGGTGGCACAGGAGTCACTGCAGCGGCCTCCTGGCCGGCACTGGCCGCTGACGGCATGCGGGGAGAGCAGGAGGACGGGAAGGGAGTTGCGGGAGAGCTGTGTTCTCTTACTCAGCCCCCCCCTTTTCTGACTGGCCAGAAGGGGCAGGTGGACTGGTAACCCTCTGTGCCTGGGGGGGCTCCCCAGGCACCCGCCAGCCCCCTCCATGGCAGGGAGGTGGTTGGAGCTGTCGCCCCACCTTCTGCCTCCCAGCCACGGTCAAGCCACCGCGTCACCCACTGCCCCAGGCTCCGGCCGGCTGCCGACGTGGCTCCGCTCAGCTACACCCCTGCTCACCATCTTCAGTGTCTTGGACGAGAGCGTGATGAGAGCGCTGAGCACCAGCGAGAGCATCACCCAGCTCGGACGCCTCAGGTACCTCTGGGCTCCGTACAGGGCAGCAAACTCCTCGGCGTCAATGTCAGAGCGGAGCAGCAGCTAAAAGGAAGGCGGCGGTGAGAGAGCGGCAGAGCCCGCGGGGCTCCCTCCGCCGCGCCGGCACGACGGGCGCACGGCACGCGGGCGGTGGCGAACAGACCCTCTCCCCAGACTTGAAGCCCCCCCGGGCTGTGCAGAGGCCATGTCTCTGGCCCAGGGCCAGCACCTGGCCCGGCTCTGGCTTCTGCCTCTTTCTCTGCCCCAGGTTTCCGGGCTCCAGGGCAGGGTGGGGGGATGCAGGCGGGGGATGCAGGTGGGGGGATGCAGGCGAGGGGAAGCGGAGTGCTGCCCGGGCCGGCGCAGGCTTTGTGTTTGTGCACCGGCTCCAAAAGGGCAGGGGGCAGCCCCACACGCCTGGCAGGGGCTCTGGCTGGTGCTGGGCAGCCGCTAAGGGGCTGTGTCCGTCTGTACGGGAGGAGGTGGCCATGTGGAAGCAGAGGTTGGTGCCCGTTTCCCTGGGGAGGCAGGCGCAGCCCTGAGGATGAGCAGGGTCACTCACAGACAAGAGATAGATGCAGGCGTCCTCGGCGGCACAGCTGAACAACTTGCGCACCCGCTGGTCCCGAAGCACGTTGAGCAGCTCCGTCAAGACAGTCCACAGAGCCCAAGGCACGGAGATCATCACCTCCCACATGGCCAGGGCAGCGCTGCAGGCCCAGAGCGCTGGGTCAGCGGGGCTGCCTCGGCCGCTGCACCGTGCCTGGGGCGGCCTCGTACAGTCATAGAGTCACCCCGGTTGGAAAAGACCCTTGGGATCATCGAGGCCAACCATCGGCCCCCACTCTACAGAGTTCTCCCCTACACCACATCCCCCAACGCCACACCTAAAATGGCTCTTAAACACATCCAGGGATGGCGACTCCACCACCGCCCCGGGCAGCCTATTCCAGTGTCCGACCACTCTTTCTGCGAAGAATTTTTCCCTAATGTCCAGCCTAAACCTCCCCTGGTGCAGCTTGAAGCCATTCCCTCTTGTTCTGTCGCTAATGACCTGTGAGAAGAGACCAGCCCCAACCTCTCTACAATGGCCTTTCGAGTAGCTGTAGAGAGCGATGAGGTCTCCCCTCAGCCTCCTCTTCCTCAAACTCAACAGTCCCAGCTCCTTCAATCGCTCCTCATCAGATTTATTCTCCAGGCCCTTCACCAGCTTCGGTGCCCTCCTCTGCCCTCGCTCCAGCACCTCGAGATCTCTCTCTTGTATTGAGGTGCCCAGAACTGGACACAATACTCCAGGTGTGGCCTCACCAGTGCTGAGTACAGGGGGACAATCCCCTCCCTCCTTCTGCTGGTCACGCCATTTCTAAATACGAGCCAGGATGCCGTTGGCCCTCTTGGCCACCTGGGCGCACTGCTGGCTCATGTTCAGCCGCTTGTCAATGAGAACCCCCAGGTCTGTTTCTGCCTCGCAGCTCTCCAGCCACACTGCCCCAAGCCTGTAGTGCTGCATGGGGTTGTTGTGGCCCAAGGGCAGGACGCGGCACTTGGCCTTGTTGAAGCTCATCCCGTTAGCATTGGCCTATCGATCCGATCTATCCAAGTGTCTCTGTAGAGCCTCCCTACCCTCATGTAGATCAACACTCCCGCCTAGCTTCGTGTCATCTGCAAACTTGCTGATGATACACTCTATGTCCTTATCAAGGTCATCAATAAAGATGTTGAACAGAAACGGTCCCAACACCGAGCCCTGAGGGACACCACTTGTGACCGGCCGCCAGCTGGATTTAACTCCATTGACCACCACTCTTTGGGACCGCCCATCCAGCCAGTGCTTGATCCAGCAGATCGTATGCTCATCCAGGCCATGAGCCGCCAGTTTTTCCATGAGAATTCTATGAGGAATGGTGTCAAATGCTTTTTGAAAGGACCCCTCCGGAGCCCGGCTGTGCTACAGCCCTGGCCCTGCCTGCCCCCTTTCCTTGTGGGTGCCTGGGGGCCCTGACCGGGCAGGCGGGAGGGGGCTGCGGTGGTGTTCCCCGTGGGCCTGGGAGGAGCGTGGTGGTGGAGAGCCCCACCACCACGCTCCTGGCTTGGCCAGCTCGGGCTGCTGCCGGCCTGGGGACCCACTGGGTCTGGGAAGGGTGGTGGGATGGAGTGTCCTGCTCCTCGGGGATGTCCTGCAATATTGCTTGGGTCTGGCAGCCAGAGAGTCTCCGGGCCCCTCTACCCACAGGGAGCAAGCCCTCAAGGCTGTCGCGGCTAGTACCTGTCACACGTTGGTGAGATCTTCAAGAGGCTCCTGACCACTTCCCCGGGGTACCAATGGGTCATTAGGAGAAGGAGTGAGTCCAGGCTGCGGCGGGCTGGCTCCGTGCGGATGCACTCCACATTTTTGTGGATGTACCTCATGAACTTCGGCACCTGGAGAGGACACGAGTGAGGATGGGGCGGCCACTGGAGTGCAGCCATCTCCCCGGTTGCCACTGAAACTGCTGCCCTTCCCGTCCCTCTCTGTTGCCTTGGAAAGGCTTCAGGTGCCCGAGAGAGCTGGCGGCGGGAAGGAGGGAAGAGCAAGGTCCGACAGGGCAGCCCAGCCACAGGGCACTTACGTCCGTCAGCCAGTAACTGGGGTCTAGCACAGCCATGGCTAGGATTTTGCTGCCCGTCTGCCTGTCACAGGTGTCGTCTGCTGTCAAGGCCTCAATGGCGACGAGCACCGTGTCCGTCACCTGAGAAGGCTGGAGGTGTCCAAACACCTACGGGAGGAAGGGAGGGAGGGAAGCCGTGTCACACTGAGCACCCCGATGGTGCTGCTGGGCCGAGCGCCCGAGGAGCTCTGCCGACAGACGCCTGGCACTGCTGTCAGCGGCGCCCGCAGGAAAGGCGGCAGCGGGGGCCGCAGCCTCCGCAGGGCAGAGAGGGAGAGCGGAGGGTCCCCAGGGTGAGGGAGGAGGCTTGGCCTCATGGACACAGCGTGCTGGCCCGGCAGAGAGCCAGGGCTCGCTGGTGGCCAGGAGGGCTGGAGCTGCTGTTGGGGCACCGGAGTGGCCGCCCTCGCACAGCTCCCTGTGTGGGGACAGCAGGAACCCTCTCACCGGGGACAGGGAGGCCACGCGAGAGCCGCCGATTCTGGGTCCCTTGGCTCACACAAGCCTCCTGCCGACGCCACGGACAAGAGTGCCAGGAAGAAGACAGCCCGTTACCGTGGTCATGTTGCTGAAGTTAAGTGAAGAAAGCAAGAAGTTGCTCTCGGAATCCCATCCCGGTTCAGGCTCTGGATGCTCTGGATTCTGCTCCGGCAGCATCTCGTCTACAAGGAGGGGAAACACAGGAGAGTTGGTAGGACGCAGCATCGTCGCCAACGAGCTTCCCAGAGGGCGAAAAGAGCTTTCAGCTCGGCACGGCTGAGGAGGAGGAGGCTGTGCTGGGGAGGGCTCCCAGCCCCGAGCACCCCTGTCATTCAAGCACCGCTTTGCCCCCTGCCCGTGGGACCCCTGCCGCCGGTGTGCCGCGGAAACGGGATTCCGGCATCGAGGCGGTGGCGCTTGCTGGCCCTGCCAGTCCCGCAGGGGCTCCTCACTCACCCATCTGCAGCGGCTGGACCGCGGTCACCTCGTAGGGCTCCGCTGGAGAGCTGGTCTCCTGGGGAGCCGCCACCTCCTCCCAGGCCAGCCTGGGGCTGCTGGGGAGTGTCTCCGCCATCCTGCCAGGTGGAGGAAAGTGGGGGAGAGCAGGGAGGGCAACTTTAAGGGAAACGCCTCGCGGCCGCGGGGCTGCCGGGGCGGCAGAAAAGACGTGGGCTGTGCTCGGGGGCTTCTCGCCAACTCCGTCCTCCTGCCCTGTCCCTTCGCCGTCCTGCCGGACACTGCAGGGTCGCGGCCACCCTGGCTTTATGTGGTGCCGGGGGTGTGTGATGTCACAGAGGGTCCCACTGAGACCCACTGCCCGGGCCAGGAGGGGCAGGGCGTCCACTGCAGGGGCCAGGGAGCCAGCTCGCCAATGGCCACTGGGTCCTCTCGCGTGGCCCCAGGCCCCCATCTGCCCTTATGTCCCCTCAGAACTTTCCTGTACCCTCCGGTTCATCCCAAAGCCGTGTGCTCGCACACCCCGGCGTGGCCCCAGGACCTCCCCGGGAGAATCCCGCTTCTCCCCGTCCGTGTGGTGCTCTCTTCGCATCTCTACAGTTTCTGGCATCTCACAGTTACGTCCTTTCCCCGGCTCTGAAAATCTCCTTCAGTACCAGGAAGCAAAAGCTGTTTGCACCCGCTCCTCTCCCAGAATCACAGAATGGCAGGGGCTGGAAGGGACCTTTGGAGACCATCCCGTCCAACCCCCTGCCAAAGCAGGGTCACCCACAGACGGAGGTGGGAGAGGATCATGTCCAGGAAGGTTTGGAATCTCTCCAGAGCGGGAGACTCCGCACCCTCTCTGGGCAGCCCGTGCCAGGGCTCTGCCACCCTCACGGGAAAGATGTTGTTCCTCATGTTGAGATGGAATTTCCCGTGTTCCAGTTTGTGCCCGTTGCCCCTTGTCCTGTCCCCGGGCACCACTGAGAAGAGTCTGGCCCCATCCTCTCACCCCCCGCCCTTTAGCCATTGCTGAGCGTTGATGAGATCCCCCCTCAGCCTGCTCTTCTCCGGGCGGAACAGCCCCGGGGCTCCCAGCCTTTCCGCAGCACAGAGATGGATGCTCCAGCCCCTCAGCATCTCCGTAGCCTCCGCTGGAATCTCTCCAGCACTTCCCCGTCCTTCTGGAACCGGGGAGCCCAGAACTGGACCCAGTGCTCCAGCTGTGGCCTCCCCAGGGCAGAGCGGAGGGGGAAGATGACCTCCTTCGCCCTGCTGGCCACCCCAGGAGAACATTGGCCTTCTTGGCCACCAGGGCCCATCGCTGGCTCGTGGGCATCCCGTTGTCCCCCAGGACTCCCAGGTCTCTTTCCACAGAGCTGCTCTCCAGCAGGTCACCCCCCAACCTGTCCCGCTGCGGGGGGGTTGTTCCTCCCCAGGCGCAGGACCCTACACTTGCCCTCATTGAACTCCATGAGGTTCTTCTCCACCCAACTCTCCGGCCCGGCCAGGCCTGCCTGGATGGTGGCACAGCCTTCTGCTGTGTCGGCCACCCCTCCCGGTTTCGTGTCACCAGCAAAGTTGCAGAGGGTGCGCTCTGTCCCCTCATCCAGGTCGTTGATGAATGTGTTGAACAAGACTGGCCCCAGTACAGACCCCCAGGGAACGCCGCTCGTTACAGGCCTCCAACCGGACCCTGCGCCGCCGATCACAACCCTCTGAGCTCTGCCATTCGGCCAGTTCTCAATCCGCCTCGCTGTCCGCTACGGACAAAACCCCTCGGGCAGCTAGCCTGGAGAAGTCTGGGGCTGCTCCCTGACCCTTCAGCTCTGTCCACAAGGGGCCAAAAACTTCAGGGAGATTCCTGGGAAGGGTCTGGAGGAGATAACTGGCAGGGACCTGCCCCTAACAGGTACAAAACCCGTCATGCAGCACCGTGTACCTTCCCCAACAGACACAGCGCTCTTCGAGTAGGAACGTTAGAGGAGTTGGGGGCTCCTGCCTGGGAGTTTGCCTTTCTCCAGAAGTAAAACAAAATGCTCCTGGAGATTCCTGGGAGGAGTCCCCAGGGAGCTAACAGGAATGAACCTGCCCCTAATACTGACAAAACTCCTACCTCGCAGGAGCCTGGGGACCTGCAAAATCCACCCATCTCCTGAGGAGGCCAACACACTCCTGGAGATGCGGCGGAGGAGTCCTGGGGAGCCACCAGGCATGGACTTTCCCCCAACATACACAATGCTCTTCAAGCAATTACTCCTGAAGAGTCTGGGGAACTGGGAGCCTGGGAATTCCAGCTCCAGAAGAAACCCAAATGCTCCTGGAGATGCCTGGGAGGAGTCCTGGGAAGCTACCAGGCACGGACCTGCCTCCAACGTGAACAAAACTCTCCAACTAACTACTTTGGAGAAATTTGGTGCTGCTACCCAGGACTTCATCTGTCTCCAAGGCAAGCCAAAATGTTCTTCCGAGATACCTGGGAGAAGTCCCTGGGAGCTACGGAAAACGGACCTGCCTCACACATGAAGAAAACTTTTCAGGTAACTCCATAGGAGGAGTCGTACGCAGCTGTTTATCCAGGACTTCAACGGTCTCCAGGCAAGCTCAAAACACTCCAGAGCTGCCTGGGAGAAGCACCCACCAGATTGCTACAGGGCATGGACCTACCTCCTCCAACGTTGACTAAAAGTCCAGTGTCACCCCCGTGTCACCCGCAAAGTGCCTGAGGGTGCGCTCGATCCCCTCGTCCAGATCATTGATACAGGTATTAAAGACACCCGGCCTGTCCTGGTTGGAGGTAAAACAGGACGAAGTTTCTGATTTGTAATTTCGCTTTTTAGCTGGGCCTCTTCTAACTGACTAAACTCTGAAATTAACAGCGTGTTGTTCGGAAACCGTTCACTCTCAGAGTGATAAGACCTGATTATACCAAGGGACGGTGCGCACAGAGGCTCTTGCTTGTAGTTATTGCTGGAACAACCAGGGTTGGCTAACTGCGCTGCTTGCCCCGTTGGAGGGTGGGAAGCGGAGAAGCGCAGAGGGGTCCCACCTGCAGGGAGGAGCCGAGGGGACAGGTGACCCCAAACTGACCAACAGGGTGTTCCATCCCATCTGCATCACGCTCAGTGTAAAAGCTGAGGGATCAAAGGGGCAAAGGGGGCTCTGGCTCGCTCTTTCTTCAATGGCCGACGGCTGAGGAGGACCCTGTCTGTCCGTCTGCCTTTGATCCCGATCCGAGCACTCCTGACTCTAGTTCCGGAACTCAGCTCCGGTCCGTCGCTGACTCCAGTCTGGGGCTTTCCCTGTGTCTGCTGGTGACTCGATCGTCATCCTGGGAGCTGGATACGGTTTTGCATATATTGGGTACTTTTTTCCTTTAATTGTTATTATTCTATTATTATTTACTATTTTCTTATTTATTATTATTTTCATTAAAGTCGTTTAGTTGTTTTTCTGAACTCGTAAATCTCCTTATCTCTTTGTCTCCCCTCTGAGGAGAGAGAGGGGGCGAAGGGCCATCTGTCGTTCTGATCGGCCAATCCGGCCAAAACCACGACACGGCCCCAACGCCGAACCCCGGGGAACGCCGCTCGTGACCGGCCGCCGACTGGATTTAACTCCCTTCACCGGTTTGCAGAGTTTGACACTGAACCGGATGGGGGAATTGCCTTCTGGCGCTCAGGCGTTGCCGGCTGCCGAGGGCGGCGGGCTGCGGTGCTTCGGCACAGGCTGTGCTTCCCACGGCGGATTGCTCCAGAGGGAATGCCGGATTAACAGCTCAGGCTAAAGCACGGACTTTCTGAGTTGGAAGGGACCTCTAGAGATCACCCAGTCCCACCCCTCTGCCGGAGCAGGGGGGCCCAGAGCACGTCGCTCAGGGCTGCATCCAGGCGGGTCTCAAAAGCCCCCAGAGAAGGGGACTCCACACCCTCCCCGGGCAGCCTGTTCCGGGGCTCCGTCACCCTCGCCGTAAAGAAGTTTTTTCTCATATCTGATGGCGGACGCTTGTTCCAGCTTTATTAAAATCAAAGAATTCTTCAAATATACCGCCCTTTGCCAGAGGCTGATTGTCACCTGGCCAGGGCTCAGCAAAGCCAGCAGCACAGCGACCGCAGGCTCCACCCTGACGGTGGCTGTTTCCTTGGTCTTTCCAGGTTCAGCAAGGTCTGAGCTGCCAGGGACTGGACCGATGGTTCTGTGTCTTTCACCAAGGGCTCGAGGGCTGTGAGAGAAAGAAAGAGAGCAGTGGTGAAACCCCGCTGTCCGCAGAGACATCCCCCTCCGCCCCCGCCATGCCAACCCCGTCCGTCTCTTTCTCTGGCCAGGAGGAGCAGCTGAAAGCTGATGCTGAGGAACGCCCGCTGTGCCCCGACGTGTTCCTCTACTCCTGAAGCTCCTCTTGGATAGATCGGATCCATGGGCCAATGCTAACGGGATGAGGTTCAACCAGGCCAAGTGCCGCGTCCTGCCCTTGGGCCACAACAACCCCATGGACACGACAGGCCGGGGGCAGTGTGGCTGGAGAGCTGCGAGGCAGAAATGGACCTGGGGGTTCTCATTGACAAGCAGCTGAACATGAGCCAGCAGTGCGCCCAGGGGCCAAGAGGGCCAACGGCATCCTGGCTCGTATTTAGAAATGGCGTGACCAGCAGAAGGAGAGAGGGGATTGTCCCCCTGTACTCAGCACTGGTGAGGCCACACCTGGAGTATTGTGTCCAGTTCTGGGCACCTCAATACGAGAGAGAGATCACAGAACCATAGAACCATAGGGTGGGAAGGGACCTCTGGAGATCATCTCCTCCAACCCGCGGCCAGAGCAGGGTCACCCACAGCAGGTGGCAAAGGAACGCGTCCAGGCGGGTTTGGGATGTCTCCGGAGACGGAGACTCCCCCACCTCTCTGGGCAGCCTGTGCCAGGTCTCCGACACCCCCACAGCAAAGAAGTTCCTCCTCATGTTTAGGTGGAACTTCCCATGCTCAAGTTTGTGCCCGTTGTCCCTTGTCCTGTCCCCGGGCACCACTGAGAAGAGCCTGGCCCCATCCTGACACCCCCCCTTTCAGTATTTAGAAGCGTTGATAAGGTCCCCCCTCAGCCATCTTTTTTCCAGACTGAAGAGCCCCAAATCCCTCAGCCTTTCTTCACAAAAGAGATGTTCCAGCCCCTCAGCATCTCAGTAGCCCTTTGCTGTCCCCTCTCCAGCAGTTCCCTGTCCCTCTTGACTCAGGGAGCCCAGAACTGGACCCAGTGCTCCAGGTGTGGCCTCCCCAGGGCAGAGCAGAGGGGGAGGATGAACCTCCCTCCACCTGCTGGCCACGATCTTCTTGATGCCCCCCAGGATGCCATTGGCCTTCTTGGCCACCAGGGCCCATCGCTGGCTCATGGGCATCCCGTCATCCCCCAGCACTCCCAGGTCTCTTTCCACCTCCATATCGAGGTGCTGGAGCGAGGGCAGAGGAGGGCAACGAAGCTGGTGAAGGGCCTGGAGAATAAATCTGATGAGGAGCGAGTGAAGGAGCTGGGACTGTTGAGTTTGAGGAAGAGGAGGCTGAGGGGAGACCTCATCGCTCTCTACAACTACTCGAAAGGCCATTGTAGAGAGGTTGGGGCTGGTCTCTTCTCACAGGTCACTAGTGATAGAACAAGAGGGAATGGCTTCAAGCTGCACCAGGGGAGGTTTAGGCTGGACATTAGGGAAAAATTCTTCACAGAAAGAGTGGTCGGACACTGGAATAGGCAGCCCGGGGCGGTGGTGGAGTCGCCATCCCTGGATGTGTTTAAGAGCCATTTTAGGTGTGGCGTTGGGGGATGTGGTGTAGGGGAGAACTCTGTAGAGTGGGGGCCGATGGTTGGCCTCGATGATCCCAAGGGTCTTTTCCCAACCGGAGTGATTCTACGACGATTCCATGAAGCGGTTTCCTGCAGCGGGGCCAGGGATGGCAGCCCCCTGCCCAGGCTCCCTCCCCTGCCCCGCCAGCCCCGGCCAGCACAGCGCCGCCCCTCACTCACCGTTGCAGATATCCTGCAGCTTCTTCCTATCTCGGTCCCTCAGGGGCTGCGCGCCGAGCCCTAGGCACAGAGCGCCCGTCAGACCCCCTGCTCCCCGGCACGCCCCGGCAGCACGGCCCCCAGCCACCCCAGCCCGGCTGCGCGCCCCCTCCTGCCCCTCGGCAGGGCTGACCCCGGGGAAGGACGGTCCCCGAGGGGCGGTGGGACTGAGCAAGGCTAACAGCCAGCCCGCCTGCGTGGAGGGCCCTCCTCGGGGCAGCCGGGGGCCAGGCTGCCAAAAGAGGGACCCCCGGGGGAGGCGACTCACCGATGAACCTGACGGCCGCCTCTCGCAAGGTGGACTGAGTGTTGTGCAGGTACACCAGGCTCTGAAACAGATATTCCTCCACCCTGCTCCTGCCGTACGCTAACTGGAGAGAGAGGCACAAGGGAACGGGGCTGGCACAGATCCCCCCCCAGCCATGCGGAGCCATCCCTCCTACCCGCACCCACCCTTCCCTCCCGGCGCTTCCCATCTCCCAGCGCTGTGGGGCTGAGGTCCAGAGGGAGCTGCAGGCAAAGGGGGCTGGGGGTGGTGAGACCCCCGCTGTCCCACCCCCAGGGCCAAGATGGGCCAGGGTCTCCTTCAGCTCGCCGGGGGGCAGGGCAGGGAGAAGGGCCTGGAGAAGAGCCCGTGGGGGCTCCGTGCTTGAGGGCAGGGAAGGAGGATGCAGCTCCGGGCTGGAGCAGGCAAGGAAAGGCAGAGCCGTACAGCCCAGCCCGCGGGCACCCGGGGCAGCCTTCGTCCCACCCGGCTTGGGGGTTGTCCTCACCAAGGACTCTGCGATCCGGTGCGTCTGCTGTGTCTTGGCCAGGTGGCCGAGCTTCTTCCACCCCAGGAACTCCGTACAGGCGAGGAGGGCGTCCCTGGAGGCCTGCAGAGAAGCAGAGGCTGGGAGATGGCACCAGAGCCCAGGGACGGAGACCTGGCATCCTCCTCCTCTTGGCCAGGCTCCGAGCCGTTCCCAGCCCCTTACGGGAAGGAGCAGCGGGGGACCGAGGTTGAATTGGGTTCAGTGCCCAGGGCAGGGACAGGGGGCAACCACCACCTTGGGTGCCTCATGCTGCCGGCCAGCAGAAGAGAGACTCTCACGAGCTGCCGCCAGGGACGGGGGTCAGAGCTGCGGGCCCTCGGCTGTAGGCAGCCAGGGCTGTAGTCCCGGAGGCGGCGGGGCAGGACCGGGCCAGCAGCACCTCCCGTGGGCAGCACCCCCCAGCGGGACGCTTGGCTGCCCAGCTGGGGCTGCCCCAGCTCCTTCACGGCCGTGCTCGGGGTGGGCAGAGCTTCGATGCCGGGACGCAGGGCCAGGCGGCCGCCGGCTGCATCTCCCCACCGCTCTCCCCGCCCCGGGCTGGGGAACACGCTGGCTCTCCACCCCTTGCGGGCACTCCACCTCTCCGCAGAGACCAAGGTGAGTGGGACCTGGGCGAGCAGAGCTTTGCTCCTGCAGCCATCCTGCTCTCGGGGAGCTGGGACGTACCCTGGCCCAAACATCTGGGGGGCTCGTGGGCACAGCCCTGGGGGACAGGGAACGGGGCTCAAGCCCTGGCCTCCCACACTTGCAGGGACAACTGGGAAGCCTGTAGGGACCCGGGTGTTCGGTGGCCATGGGCTGCTGTCGAGCCCTGCTCGACCAGGCAGGGCTGGTTTGGCCACGCCGCCTTCTCCGTCCTTGCTCACGCTGGGTCTGCGGGGACCCTTCCGGGCTGCGCTGGAGGAGGGCTGAATGGGGGGAGCGGGGCTGGGAGGGCACCCCGGCACCCCGTCTACCTCTGCAGCACGGGGGGAAGGGGAAAGCAGTGGCGAGACCAGCGCAGGGAAGGAGGGGAGCAGTGGGACCCCGAGATGACACATGTTGCCAGGCTCTGATCTCCCGCAGCCCTTGCCCCTTATGCCCAGGCCACCCCCGCGGTGTCAGCACGCCCTTCCCCAATGACACCGGTCACCGCACCTTGGCCACGCTCTCGTTCTCGTCATTTATATGCAGGAAGAGTGGGAGCAGGACCCTCTGCACTGTCTTCTTCATCATTCTCTTCTTTCTCCCCACCACGGACTTCAGCGCATCTTTGAAGAGGTTGATGGAGAGTTTCCGCACCTGGCTGGACTCCTGGTAGGGAGGAGGATGGGGGGGACTTCATCAACAGCCACTCCCTGCCCACAGTCAGCAAGGGCTTTAGCGTGGCTGATGTGAGGGGAGATGCTCTGGGCTCGGATCCTGAACGCAGGAGCTGTGGGCGCGTTGGGCAGCTGAGGCTGAATGGCCCCGGAGCCCTGAAACGCCAGGCGAGAGGGGCGAGGAATCAGAGAATCACAGACTCTTCATGGTTGGAAAGGACCTTTGAGATCATCGAGTCCAACCAAACGACCTACAATCTCTGCCCCTAGAGCATGCCCTGAAGTGCCACATCTAGACGTTTCTTAAATACCTCGAGGGATGGTGACTCAACCCCCTCCCTGGGCAGGCTCTTCCAGTGCCTGACCACTCGTGCAGTAAAGTAACTCTTCCTAATATCTAACCTAAACCTCCCCTGCCGCAACTTCAGACCATTTCCTCTGGTCCTGTCATTATCCACCTGGGAGAAGAGGCCACCACCCACCTCTCTCCACCCTCCTTTCAGGGAGCTGTAGAGGGCAATGAGGTCTCCCCTCAGCCTCCTCTTCTCCAAGCTCAACGTGCCCAGCTCCCTCAGCCTCTCCCCACATGCCCTGCTCTCCAGACCCCTCACCAGCCTGGTCGCTCTCCTCTGGACACGCTCCAGCACCTCAACGTCCCTCTTGTACAGCGGGGCCCAGACCTGAACACAGCACTCGAGGTGAGGCCTCACCAGCGCCCAGTACAGAGGCACCATCACTTCCCTGCTCCTGCTGGTCACGCTGTTCCTGATACGAGCCAGGATGCTGTTGGCCTTCTCGGCCACCTGGGCACACCGCTGGCTCACGTCACCCTGGCCGTCCACCAGCACCCCCAGGTCCTTTTCTGCCGGGCAGCTTTCCAGCCACTCTGCCCCAAGCCTGTAGCGTTGCTTGGGGTTGTTGTGGCCGAAATGCAGGACCCGGCACTTGGCCTTATTAAACCTCCTAGAGTTGGCCTTGGCCCATGGATCCAGCCTGTCCAGGGCCCTCTGTAGAGCCTTCCTACCCTCCAGCAGATCAACACTCCCACCCAGTTTGGTGTCATCTGCGAACTTACCGAGGGTGCACTCAATCCCCTCATCCACATCATTGATAAAGATATTAAACAAAACCGGCCCCAAAACTGAGCCCTGAGGGACACCACTGGTGACCGGCCGCCAAGAGGATTTCACCCCATTAATCCCAACTCTCTGGGCACGGCCATCCAGCCCGTTTTTAACCCAGCGAAGAGTACACTTGTCTCTGCCACGATTCGCCAGCTTCTCCGGGAGAATGCTGTGGGGGACGGCGTCAAAGGCCTTCCCGAAGTCCATATAGACAACGCCCACAGCCTTCCCCGCGTCCAGAAGGCGGGTCGTAGGAAGAGATCAGGTTGAGAAACCTGCCCTGAGGAGGGCAGCCCGGCCCGAGTGCTGCCCACCGGGCTGGGCTGAGGGGCGGCTGTCTGCGCAGAGCGCCCATCGGTAGGGCTGAGGTGCCCACGGCAGCCTTACATCGTCAAAGAGGGGTGGGAGCTTCTCCACCAGCTGCAGAGCAGTGCGTCTGGCCTCCTTCTTCTTCATGCGCTCCACCATGTTCCTCAGGAATACCAGGGCCTTCGTCTTGACGTCAGCGTTGCCACCCTGCAGGTTCTCCATGATGTCTGGCAGCAGGACCTGCATTTTTCTTGCCTGTACGAAACCCACGGTTTCCTTCTTGAGAAGCCGTGAAAGGCCACCCCGGCAAAAACGTACTGGTGGCTGAGCACCAGCCTCCCGTCCCCTTCCCGGCAGGTGGCACAGGAGTCACTGCAGCGGCCTCCTGGGCGGCACTGGCCGCTGACGGCATGCGGGGAGAGCAGGAGGACGGGAAGGGAGTTGCGGGAGAGCCGTGTTCTCTTACTCAGCCCCCCCCTTTTCTGACTGGCCAGAAGGGGCAGGTGGACTGGTAACCCTCTGTGCCTGGGGGGGCTCCCCAGGCACCCGCCAGCCCCCTCCATGGCAGGGAGGTGGTTGGAGCTGTCGCCCCACCTTCTGCCTCCCAGCCACGGCCAAGCCACCGCGTCACCCGCTGCCCCAGGCTCCGGCCGGCTGCCGACGTGGCTCCGCTCGGCTACACCCCTGCTCACCATCTTCCGTGTCTTGGACGAGAGCGTGATGAGAGCGCTGAGCACCAGCGAGAGCATCACCCAGCTCGGACGCCTCAGGTACCTCTGGGCTCCGTACAGGGCAGCAAACTCCTCGGCGTCAATGTCAGAGCGGAGCAGCAGCTAAAAGGAAGGCGGCGGTGAGAGAGCGGCAGAGCCCGCGGGGTTCCCTCCGCCGCGCCGGCACGACGGGCGCACGGCACGCGGGCGGTGGCAAACAGACCCTCTCCCCAGACTTGAAGCCCCCCCGGGCTGTGCAGAGGCCATGTCTCTGGCCCAGGGCCAGCACCTGGCCCGGCTCTGGCTTCTGCCCCTTTCTCTGCCCCAGGATTCCAGGCTCCAGAGCAGGGTGGGGGGATGCAGGCGGGGGATGCAGGCAGGAGATGCAGGCAGGGGGATGCAGGTGCGGGATGCAGGCAGGGGATGCAGGCAGGGGGATGCAGGTGGGGGATGCAGGCAGGGGATGCAGGCAGGGGGATGCAGGTGGGGGGATGCAGGCAGGGGATGCAGGTGGGGGGATGCAGGCGGGGGGATGCAGGCGGGGGGAAGCGGAGTGCTGCCCGGGCCGGTGCAGGCTCTGTGTTTGTGCACCGGCTCCAAAAGTGCAGGGGGCAGCCCCACACGCCTGGCAGGGGCTCTGGATGGTGCTGGGCAGCCCCTAAGGGGCTGTGTCCGTCTGTACGGGAGGAGGTGGCCATGTGGAAGCAGAGGTTGGTGCCCGTTTCCCTGGGGAGGCAGGCGCAGCCCTGAGGATGAGCAGGGTCACTCACAGACAAGAGATAGATGCAGGCGTCCTCGGCGGCACAGCCGAACACCTTGCGCACCCGCTGGTCCCGAAGCACGTTGAGCAGCTCCGTCAAGACAGTCCACAGAGCCCAAGGCACGGAGATCATCACCTCCCACATGGCCAGGGCAGCGCTGCAGGCCCAGAGCGCTGGGTCAGCGGGGCTGCCTCGGCCGCTGCACCGTGCCTGGGGCGGCCTCGTACAGTCATAGAGTCACCCCGGTTGGAAAAGACCCTTGGGATCATCGAGGCCAACCATCGGCCCCCACTCTACAGAGTTCTCCCCTACACCACATCCCCCAACGCCACACCTAAAATGGCTCTTAAACACATCCAGGGATGGCGACTCCACCACCGCCCCGGGCAGCCTATTCCAGTGTCCGACCACTCTTTCTGTGAAGAATTTTTCCCTAATGTCCAGCCTAAACCTCCCCTGGTGCAGCTTGAAGCCATTCCCTCTTGTTCTGTCGCTAATGACCTGTGAGAAGAGACCAGCCCCAACCTCTCTACAATGGCCTTTCGAGTAGTTGTAGAGAGCGATGAGGTCTCCCCTCAGCCTCCTCTTCCTCAAACTCAACAGTCCCATCTCCTTCACTCGCTCCTCATCAGATTTATTCTCCAGGCCCTTCACCAGCTTCGTTGCCCTCCTCTGCCCTCGCTCCAGCACCTCGAGATCTCTCTCTTGTATTGAGGTGCCCAGAACCGGACACAATACTCCAGGTGTGGCCTCACCAGTGCTGAGTACAGGGGGACAATCCCCTCCCTCCTTCTGCTGGTCACACTAGTTCTAATACGAGCCAGGATGCCGTTGGCCCTCTTGGCCACCTGGGCGCACTGCTGGCTCATGTTCAGCCGCTTGTCAATGAGAACCCCCAGGTCTGTTTCTGCCTCGCAGCTCTCCAGCCACACTTCCCCAAGCCTGTAGCGCTGCATGGGGTTGTTGTGGCCCAAGGGCAGGACGCGGCACTTGGCCTTGTTGAAGCTCATCCCGTTAGCATTGGCCTATCGATCCGATCTATCCAAGTGTCTCTGTAGAGCCTCCCTACCCTCATGTAGATCAACACTCCCGCTTAGCTTCGTGTCATCTGCAAACTTGCTGATGATACACTCTATGTCCTTATCAAGGTCATCAATAAAGATGTTGAACAGAAACAGTCCCAACACCGAGCCCTGAGGGACACCACTTGTGACCGGCCGCCAGCTGGATTTAACTCCATTGACCACCACTCTTTGGGACCGCCCATCCAGCCAGTGCTTGATCCAGCAGATCGTATGCTCATCCAGGCCATGAGCCACCAGTTTTTCCATGAGAATTCTATGAGGAATGGTGTCAAATGCTTTTTGAAAGGACCCCTCCGGAGCCCGGCTGTGCTACAGCCCTGGCCCTGCCTGCCCCCTTTCCTTGTGGGTGCCTGGGGGCCCTGACCGGGCAGGCGGGAGGGGGCTGCGGTGGTGTTCCCCGTGGGCCTGGGAGGAGCGTGGTGGTGGAGAGCCCCACCACCACGCTCCTGGCTTGGCCAGCTCGGGCTGCTGCCGGCCTGGGGACCCACTGGGTCTGGGAAGGGTGGTGGGATGGAGGGTCCTGCTCCTCGGGGATGTCCTGCAATATTGCTTGGGTCTGGCAGCCAGAGAGTCTCCGGGCCCCTCTACCCACAGGGAGCAAGCCCTCAAGGCTGTCGCGGCTAGTACCTGTCACACGTTGGTGAGATCTTCAAGAGGCTCCTGACCACTTCCCCGGGGTACCAATGGGTCATTAGGAGAAGGAGTGAGTCCAGGCTGCGGCGGGCTGGCTCCGTGCGGATGCATTCCACATTTTTGTGGATGTACCTCATGAACTTCGGCACCTGGAGAGGACACGGGTGAGGATGGGGCGGCCACTGGAGTGCAGCCATCTCCCCGGTTGCCACTGAAACTGCTGCCCTTCCCGTCCCTCTCTGTTGCCTTGGAAAGGCTTCAGGTGCCCGAGAGAGCTGGCGGCGGGAAGGAGGGAAGAGCAAGGTCCGACAGGGCAGCCCAGCCACAGGGCACTTACGTCCGTCAGCCAGTAACTGGGGTCTAGCACAGCCATGGCTAGGATTTTGCTGCCCATCTGCCTGTCACAGGTGTCGTCTGCTGTCAAGGCCTCAATGGCGACGAGCACCGTGTCCGTCACCTGAGAAGGCTGGAGGTGTCCAAACACCTACGGGAGGAAGGGAGGGAGGGAAGCCGTGTCACACTGAGCACCCCGATGGTGCTGCTGGGCCGAGCGCCCGAGGAGCTCTGCCGACAGACGCCTGGCACTGCTGTCAGCGGCGCCCGCAGGAAAGGCGGCAGCGGGGGCCGCAGCCTCCGCAGGGCAGAGGGGGAGAGCGGAGGGTCCCCAGGGTGAGGGAGGAGGCTTGGCCTCATGGACACAGCGTGCTGGCCCGGCAGAGAGCCAGGGCTCGCTGGTGGCCAGGAGGGCTGGAGCTGCTATTGGGGCACCGGAGTGGCCGCCCTCGCACAGCTCCCTGCGTGGGGACAGCAGGAACCCTCTCACCGGGGACAGGGAGGCCACGCGAGAGCCGCCGATTCTGGGTCCCTTGGCTCACACAAGCCTCCTGCCGACGCCACGGACAAGAGTGCCAGGAAGAAGACAGCCCGTTACCGTGGTCATGTTGCTGAAGTTAAGTGAAGAAAGCAAGAAGTTGCTCTCGGAATCCCATCCCGGTTCAGGCTCTGGATGCTCTGGATTCTGCTCCGGCAGCATCTCGTCTACAAGGAGGGGAAACACAGGAGAGTCGGTAGGACGCAGCATCGTCGCCAACGAGCTTCCCAGAGGGCAAAAAGAGCTTTCAGCTCGGCACGGCTGAGGAGGAGGAGGAGGCTGTGCTGGGGAGGGCTCCCAGCCCCGAGCACCCCTGTCATTCAAGCACCGCTTTGCCCCCTGCCCGTGGGACCCCTGCCGCCGGTGTGCCGCGGAAACGGGATTCCGGCATCGAGGCGGTGGCGCTTGCTGGCCCTGCCAGTCCCGCAGGGGCTCCTCACTCACCCATCTGCAGCGGCTGGACCGCGGTCACCTCGTAGGGCTCCGCTGGAGAGCTGGTCTCCTGGGGAGCCGCCACCTCCTCCCAGGCCAGCCTGGGGCTGCTGGGGAGTGTCTCCGCCATCCTGCCAGGTGGAGGAAAGTGGGGGAGAGCGGGGAGGGCAACTTTAAGGGAAACGCCTCGCGGTCGCGGGGCTGCCGGGGTGGCAGAAAAGACGTGGGCTGTGCTCGGGGGCTTCTCGCCAACTCCGTCCTCCTGCCCTGTCCCTTCGCCGTCCTGCCGGACACTGCAGGGACGCGGCCACCCTGGCTTTATGTGGTGCCGGGGGTGTGTGATGTCACAGAGGGTCCCACTGAGACCCACTGCCCGGGCCAGGAGGGGCAGGGCGTCCACTGCAGGGGCCAGGGAGCCAGCTCGCCAATGGCCACTGGGTCCTCTCGCGTGGCCCCAGGCCCCCATCTGCCCTTATGTCCCCTCAGGACTTTCCTGTACCCTCCGGTTCATCCCAAAGCCGTGTGCTCGCACACCCCGGCGTGGCCCCAGGACCTCCCCGGGAGAATCCCGCTTCTCCCCGTCCGTGTGGTGCTCTCTTCGCATCTCTACAGTTTCTGGCATCTCACAGTTACGTCCTTTCCCCGGCTCTGAAAATCTCCTTCAGTACCAGGAAGCAAAAGCTGTTTGCACCCGCTCCTCTCCCAGAATCACAGAATGGCAGGGGCTGGAAGGGACCTTTGGAGACCATCCCGTCCAACCCCCTGCCAAAGCAGGGTCACCCACAGACGGAGGTGGGAGAGGATCATGTCCAGGAAGGTTTGGAATCTCTCCAGAGCGGGAGACTCCGCACCCTCTCTGGGCAGCCCGTGCCAGGGCTCTGCCACCCTCACGGGAAAGATGTTGTTCCTCATGTTGAGATGGAATTTCCCGTGTTCCAGTTTGTGCCCGTTGCCCCTTGTCCTGTCCCCGGGCACCACTGAGAAGAGTCTGGCCCCATCCTCTCACCCCCCGCCCTTTAGCCATTGCTGAGCGTTGATGAGATCCCCCCTCAGCCTGCTCTTCTCCGGGCGGAACAGCCCCGGGGCTCCCAGCCTTTCCGCAGCACAGAGATGGATGCTCCAGCCCCTCAGCATCTCCGTAGCCTCCGCTGGAATCTCTCCAGCACTTCCCCGTCCTTCTGGAACCGGGGAGCCCAGAACTGGACCCAGTGCTCCAGCTGTGGCCTCCCCAGGGCAGAGCGGAGGGGGAAGATGACCTCCTTCGCCCTGCTGGCCACCCCAGGAGAACATTGGCCTTCTTGGCCACCAGGGCCCATCGCTGGCTCGTGGGCATCCCGTTGTCCCCCAGGACTCCCAGGTCTCTTTCCACAGAGCTGCTCTCCAGCAGGTCACCCCCCAACCTGTCCCGCTGCGGGGGGGTTGTTCCTCCCCAGGCGCAGGACCCTACACTTGCCCTCATTGAACTCCATGAGGTTCTTCTCCACCCAACTCTCCGGCCCGGCCAGGCCTGCCTGGATGGTGGCACAGCCTTCTGCTGTGTCGGCCACCCCTCCCGGTTTCGTGTCACCAGCAAAGTTGCAGAGGGTGCGCTCTGTCCCCTCATCCAGGTCGTTGATGAATGTGTTGAACAAGACTGGCCCCAGTACAGACCCCCAGGGAACGCCGCTCGTTACAGGCCTCCAACCGGACCCTGCGCCGCCGATCACAACCCTCTGAGCTCTGCCATTCGGCCAGTTCTCAATCCGCCTCGCTGTCCGCTACGGACAAAACCCCTCGGGCAGCTAGCCTGGAGAAGTCTGGGGCTGCTCCCTGACCCTTCAGCTCTGTCCACAAGGGGCCAAAAACTTCAGGGAGATTCCTGGGAAGGGTCTGGAGGAGATAACTGGCAGGGACCTGCCCCTAACAGGTACAAAACCCGTCATGCAGCACCGTGTACCTTCCCCAACAGACACAGCGCTCTTCGAGTAGGAACCTTAGAGGAGTTGGGGGCTCCTGCCTGGGAGTTTGCCTTTCTCCAGAAGTAAACCAAAATGCTCCTGGAGATTCCTGGGAGGAGTCCCCAGGGAGCTAACAGGAATGAACCTGCCCCTAATACTGACAAAACTCCTACCTCGCAGGAGCCTGGGGACCTGCAAAATCCACCCATCTCCTGAGGAGGCCAACACACTCCTGGAGATGCGGCGGAGGAGTCCTGGGGAGCCACCAGGCATGGACTTTCCCCCAACATACACAATGCTCTTCAAGCAATTACTCCTGAAGAGTCTGGGGAACTGGGAGCCTGGGAATTCCAGCTCCAGAAGAAACCCAAATGCTCCTGGAGATGCCTGGGAGGAGTCCTGGGAAGCTACCAGGCACGGACCTGCCTCCAACGTGAACAAAACTCTCCAACCAACTACTTTGGAGAAATTTGGTGCTGCTACCCAGGACTTCATCTGTCTCCAAGGCAAGCCAAAATGTTCTTCCGAGATACCTGGGAGAAGTCCCTGGGAGCTACGGAAAACGGACCTGCCTCACACATGAAGAAAACTTTTCAGGTAGCTCCATAGGAGGAGTCGTACGCAGCTGTTTATCCAGGACTTCAGCGGTCTCCAGGCAAGCTCAAAACACTCCAGAGCTGCCTGGGAGAAGCACCCACCAGATTGCTACAGGGCATGGACCCACCTCCTCCAACGTTGACTAAAAGTCCAGTGTCACCCCCGTGTCACCCGCAAAGTGCCTGAGGGTGCGCTCGATCCCCTCGTCCAGATCATTGATACAGGTATTAAAGACACCCGGCCTGTCCTGGTTGGAGGTAAAACAGGACGAAGTTTCTGATTTGTAATTTCGCTTTTTAGCTGGGCCTCTTCTAACTGACTAAACTCTGAAATTAACAGCGTGTTGTTCGGAAACCGTTCACTCTCAGAGTGATAAGACCTGATTATACCAAGGGACGGTGCGCACAGAGGCTCTTGCTTGTAGTTATTGCTGGAACAACCAGGGTTGGCTAACTGCGCTGCTTGCCCCGTTGGAGGGTGGGAAGCGGAGAAGCGCAGAGGGGTCCCACCTGCAGGGAGGAGCCGAGGGGACAGGTGATCCCAAACTGACCAACAGGGTGTTCCATCCCATCTGCATCACGCTCAGTGTAAAAGCTGAGGGATCAAAGGGGCAAAGGGGGCTCTGGCTCGCTCTTTCTTCAATGGCCGACGGCTGAGGAGGACCCTGTCTGTCCGTCTGCCTTTGATCCCGATCCGAGCACTCCTGACTCTAGTTCCGGAACTCAGCTCTGGTCCGTCGCTGACTCCAGTCTGGGGCTTTCCCTGTGTCTGCTGGTGACTCGATCGTCATCCTGGGAGCTGGATACGGTTTTGCATATATTGGGTACTTTTTTCCTTTAATTGTTATTATTCTATTATTATTTACTATTTTCTTATTTATTATTATTTTCATTAAAGTGGTTTAGTTGGTTTTCTGAACTCGTAAATCTCCTTATCTCTTTGTCTCCCCTCTGAGGAGAGAGAGGGGGCGAAGGGCCATCTGTCGTTCTGATCGGCCAATCCGGCCAAAACCACGACACGGCCCCAACGCCGAACCCCGGGGAACGCCGCTCGTGACCGGCCGCCGACTGGATTTAACTCCCTTCACCGGTTTGCAGAGTTTGACACTGAACCGGATGGGGGAATTGCCTTCTGGCGCTCAGGCGTTGCCGGCTGCCGAGGGCGGCGGGCTGCGGTGCTTCGGCACAGGCTGTGCTTCCCACGGCGGATTGCTCCAGAGGGAATGCCGGATTAACAGCTCAGGCTAAAGCACGGACTTTCTGAGTTGGAAGGGACCTCTAGAGATCACCCAGTCCCACCCCTCTGCCGGAGCAGGGGGGCCCAGAGCCCGTCGCTCAGGGCTGCATCCAGGCGGGTCTCAAAAGCCCCCAGAGAAGGGGACTCCACACCCTCCCCGGGCAGCCTGTTCCGGGGCTCCGTCACCCTCGCCGTAAAGAAGTTTTTTCTCATATCTGATGGCGGACGCTTGTTCCAGCTTTATTAAAATCAAAGAATTCTTCAAATATACCGCCCTTTGCCAGAGGCTGATTGTCACCTGGCCAGGGCTCAGCAAAGCCAGCAGCACAGCGACCGCAGGCTCCACCCTGACGGTGGCTGTTTCCTTGGTCTTTCCAGGTTCAGCAAGGTCTGAGCTGCCAGGGACTGGACCGATGGTTCTGTGTCTTTCACCAAGGGCTCGAGGGCTGTGAGAGAAAGAAAGAGAGCAGTGGTGAAACCCCGCTGTCCGCAGAGACATCCCCCCCCGCCCCCGCCATGCCAACCCCGTCCGTCTCTTTCTCTGGCCAGGAGGAGCAGCTGAAAGCTGATGCTGAGGAACGCCCGCTGTGCCCCGACGTGTTCCTCTACTCCTGAAGCTCCTCTTGGATAGATCGGATCCATGGGCCAATGCTAACGGGATGAGGTTCAACCAGGCCAAGTGCCGCGTCCTGCCCTTGGGCCACAACAACCCCATGGACACGACAGGCCGGGGGCAGTGTGGCTGGAGAGCTGCGAGGCAGAAACGGACCTGGGGGTTCTCATTGACAAGCGGCTGAACATGAGCCAGCAGTGCGCCCAGGTGGCCAAGAGGGCCAACGGCATCCTGGCTCGTATTTAGAAATGGCGTGACCAGCAGAAGGAGAGAGGGGATTGTCCCCCTGTACTCAGCACTGGTGAGGCCACACCTGGAGTATTGTGTCCAGTTCTGGGCACCTCAATACGAGAGAGAGATCACAGAACCATAGAACCATAGGGTGGGAAGGGACCTCTGGAGATCATCTCCTCCAACCCGCGGCCAGAGCAGGGTCACCCACAGCAGGTGGCACAGGAACGCGTCCAGGCGGGTTTGGGATGTCTCCGGAGACGGAGACTCCCCCACCTCTCTGGGCAGCCTGTGCCAGGGCTCCGACACCCCCACAGCAAAGAAGTTCCTCCTCATGTTTAGGTGGAACTTCCCATGCTCAAGTTTGTGCCCGTTGTCCCTTGTCCTGTCCCCGGGCACCACTGAGAAGAGCCTGGCCCCATCCTCCTGACACCCCCCCTTTCAGTATTTAGAAGCGTTGATAAGGTCCCCCCTCAGCCGTCTTTTTTCCAGACTGAAGAGCCCCAAATCCCTCAGCCTTTCTCCATCAGAGAGATGTTCCAGCCCCTCAGCATCTCAGTAGCCCTTTGCTGTCCCCTCTCCAGCAGTTCCCTGTCCCTCTTGACTCAGGGAGCCCAGAACTGGACCCAGTGCTCCAGGTGTGGCCTCCCCAGGGCAGAGCAGAGGGGGAGGATGAACCTCCCTCCACCTGCTGGCCACGCTCTTCTTGATGCCCCCCAGGATGCCATTGGCCTTCTTGGCCACCAGGGCCCATCGCTGGCTCATGGGCATCCCGTCATCCCCCAGCACTCCCAGGTCTCTTTCCACCTCCATATCGAGGTGCGGGAGAGAGGGCAGAGGAGGGCAACGAAGCTGGTGAAGGGCCTGGAGAATAAATCTGATGAGGAGCGAGTGAAGGAGCTGGGACTGTTGAGTTTGAGGAAGAGGAGGCTGAGGGGAGACCTCATCGCTCTCTACAACTACTCGAAAGGCCATTGTAGAGAGGTTGGGGCTGGTCTCTTCTCACAGGTCATTAGCGACAGAACAAGAGGGAATGGCTTCAAGCTGCACCAGGGGAGGTTTAGGCTGGACATTAGGGAAAAATTCTTCGCAGAAAGAGTGGTCGGACACTGGAATAGGCTGCCCGGGGTGGTGGTGGAGTCGCTGCCCAGCTCCTGGGAGAAGTCCCTGGGAGCTACGGAAAACGGACCTGCCTCACACATGAAGAAAACTTTTCAGGTAACTCCATAGGAGGAGTCGTACGCAGCTGTTTATCCAGGACTTCAGCGGTCTCCAGGCAAGCTCAAAACACTCCAGAGCTGCCTGGGAGAAGCACCCACCAGATTGCTACAGGGCATGGACCTACCTCCTCCAACGTTGACTAAAAGTCCAGTGTCACCCCCGTGTCACCCGCAAAGTGCCTGAGGGTGCGCTCGATCCCCTCGTCCAGATCATTGATACAGGTATTAAAGACACCCGGCCTGTCCTGGTTGGAGGTAAAACAGGACGAAGTTTCTGATTTGTAATTTCGCTTTTTAGCTGGGCCTCTTCTAACTGACTAAACTCTGAAATTAACAGCGTGTTGTTCGGAAACCGTTCACTCTCAGAGTGATAAGACCTGATTATACCAAGGGACGGTGCGCACAGAGGCTCTTGCTTGTAGTTATTGCTGGAACAACCAGGGTTGGCTAACTGCGCTGCTTGCCCCGTTGGAGGGTGGGAAGCGGAGAAGCGCAGAGGGGTCCCACCTGCAGGGAGGAGCCAAGGGGACAGGTGACCCCAAACTGACCAACAGGGTGTTCCATCCCATCTGCATCACGCTCAGTGTAAAAGCTGAGGGATCAAAGGGGCAAAGGGGGCTCTGGCTCGCTCTTTCTTCAATGGCCGACGGCTGAGGAGGACCCTGTCTGTCCGTCTGCCTTTGATCCCGATCCGAGCACTCCTGACTCTAGTTCCGGAACTCAGCTCCGGTCCGTCGCTGACTCCAGTCTGGGGCTTTCCCTGTGTCTGCTGGTGACTCGATCGTCATCCTGGGAGCTGGATACGGTTTTGCATATATTGGGTACTTTTTTCCTTTAATTGTTATTATTCTATTATTATTTACTATTTTCTTATTTATTATTATTTTCATTAAAGTCGTTTAGTTGTTTTTCTGAACTCGTAAATCTCCTTATCTCTTTGTCTCCCCTCTGAGGAGAGAGAGGGGGCGAAGGGCCATCTGTCGTTCTGATCGGCCAATCCGGCCAAAACCACGACACGGCCCCAACGCCGAACCCCGGGGAACGCCGCTCGTGACCGGCCGCCGACTGGATTTAACTCCCTTCACCGGTTTGCAGAGTTTGACACTGAACCGGATGGGGGAATTGCCTTCTGGCGCTCAGGCGTTGCCGGCTGCCGAGGGCGGCGGGCTGCGGTGCTTCGGCACAGGCTGTGCTTCCCACGGCGGATTGCTCCAGAGGGAATGCCGGATTAACAGCTCAGGCTAAAGCACGGACTTTCTGAGTTGGAAGGGACCTCTAGAGATCACCCAGTCCCACCCCTCTGCCGGAGCAGGGGGGCCCAGAGCACGTCGCTCAGGGCTGCATCCAGGCGGGTCTCAAAAGCCCCCAGAGAAGGGGACTCCACACCCTCCCCGGGCAGCCTGTTCCGGGGCTCCGTCACCCTCGCCATAAAGAAGTTTTTTCTCATATGTGATGGCGGACGCTTGTTCCAGCTTTATTAAAATCAAAGAATTCTTCAAATATACCGCCCTTTGCCAGAGGCTGATTGTCACCTGGCCAGGGCTCAGCAAAGCCAGCAGCACAGCGACCGCAGGCTCCACCCTGACGGTGGCTGTTTCCTTGGTCTTTCCAGGTTCAGCAAGGTCTGAGCTGCCAGGGACTGGACCGATGGTTCTGTGTCTTTCACCAAGGGCTCGAGGGCTGTGAGAGAAAGAAAGAGAGCAGTGGTGAAACCCCGCTGTCCGCAGAGACATCCCCCCCCGCCCCCGCCATGCCAACCCCGTCCGTCTCTTTCTCTGGCCAGGAGGAGCAGCTGAAAGCTGATGCTGAGGAACGCCCGCTGTGCCCCGACGTGTTCCTCTACTCCTGAAGCTCCTCTTGGATAGATCGGATCCATGGGCCAATGCTAACGGGATGAGGTTCAACCAGGCCAAGTGCCGCGTCCTGCCCTTGGGCCACAACAACCCCATGGACACGACAGGCCGGGGGCAGTGTGGCTGGAGAGCTGCGAGGCAGAAACGGACCTGGGGGTTCTCATTGACAAGCGGCTGAACATGAGCCAGCAGTGCGCCCAGGTGGCCAAGAGGGCCAACGGCATCCTGGCTCGTATTTAGAAATGGCGTGACCAGCAGAAGGAGAGAGGGGATTGTCCCCCTGTACTCAGCACTGGTGAGGCCACACCTGGAGTATTGTGTCCAGTTCTGGGCACCTCAATACGAGAGAGAGATCACAGAACCATAGAACCATAGGGTGGGAAGGGACCTCTGGAGATCATCTCCTCCAACCCGCGGCCAGAGCAGGGTCACCCACAGCAGGTGGCACAGGAACGCGTCCAGGCGGGTTTGGGATGTCTCCGGAGACGGAGACTCCCCCACCTCTCTGGGCAGCCTGTGCCAGGGCTCCGACACCCCCACAGCAAAGAAGTTCCTCCTCATGTTTAGGTGGAACTTCCCATGCTCAAGTTTGTGCCCGTTGTCCCTTGTCCTGTCCCCGGGCACCACTGAGAAGAGCCTGGCCCCATCCTCCTGACACCCCCCCTTTCAGTATTTAGAAGCGTTGATAAGGTCCCCCCTCAGCCGTCTTTTTTCCAGACTGAAGAGCCCCAAATCCCTCAGCCTTTCTTCACAAAAGAGATGTTCCAGCCCCTCAGCATCTCAGTAGCCCTTTGCTGTCCCCTCTCCAGCAGTTCCCTGTCCCTCTTGACTCAGGGAGCCCAGAACTGGACCCAGTGCTCCAGGTGTGGCCTCCCCAGGGCAGAGCAGAGGGGGAGGATGAACCTCCCTCTACCTGCTGGCCACGCTCTTCTTGATGCCCCCCAGGATGCCATTGGCCTTCTTGGCCACCAGGGCCCATCGCTGGCTCATGGGCATCCCGTCATCCCCCAGCACTCCCAGGTCTCTTTCCACCTCCATATCGAGGTGCTGGAGCGAGGGCAGAGGAGGGCATCGAAGCTGGTGAAGGGCCTGGAGAATAAATCTGATGAGGAGCGAGTGAAGGAGCTGGGACTGTTGAGTTTGAGGAAGAGGAGGCTGAGGGGAGACCTCATCGCTCTCTACAACTACTCGAAAGGCCATTGTAGAGAGGTTGGGGCTGGTCTCTTCTCACAGGTCATTAGCGACAGAACAAGAGGGAATGGCTTCAAGCTGCACCAGGGGAGGTTTAGGCTGGACATTAGGGAAAAATTCTTCGCAGAAAGAGTGGTCGGACACTGGAATAGGCTGCCCGGGGCGGTGGTGGAGTCGCCATCCCTGGATGTGTTTAAGAGCCATTTTAGGTGTGGCGTTGGGGGATGTGGTGTAGGGGAGAACTCTGTAGAGTGGGGGCCGATGGTTGGCCTCGATGATCCCAAGGGTCTTTTCCCAACCGGAGTGATTCTACGACGATTCCATGAAGCGGTTTCCTGCAGCGGGGCCAGGGATGGCAGCCCCCTGCCCAGGCTCCCTCCCCTGCCCCGCCAGCCCCGGCCAGCACAGCGCCGCCCCTCACTCACCGTTGCAGATATCCTGCAGCTTCTTCCTATCTCGGTCCCTCAGGGGCTGCGCGCCGAGCCCTAGGCACAGAGCGCCCGTCAGACCCCCTGCTCCCCGGCACGCCCCGGCAGCACGGCCCCCAGCCACCCCAGCCCGGCTGCGCGCCCCCTCCTGCCCCTCGGCAGGGCTGACCCCGGGGAAGGACGGTCCCCGAGGGGCGGTGGGACTGAGCAAGGCTAACAGCCAGCCGGCCTGCGTGGAGGGCCCTCCTCGGGGCAGCCGGGGGCCAGGCTGCCAAAAGAGGGACCCCCGGGGGAGGCGACTCACCGATGAACCTGACGGCTGCCTCTCGCAAGGTGGACTGAGTGTTGTGCAGGTACACCAGGCTCTGAAACAGATATTCCTCCACCCTGCTCCTGCCGTACGCTAACTGGAGAGAGAGGCACAAGGGAACGGGGCTGGCACAGATCCCCCCCCAGCCATGCGGAGCCATCCCTCCTACCCGCACCCACCCTTCCCTCCCGGCGCTTCCCGTCTCCCAGCGCTGTGGGGCTGAGGTCCAGAGGGAGCTGCAGGCAAAGGGGGCTGGGGGTGGTGAGACCCCCGCTGTCCCACCCCCAGGGCCAAGATGGGCCAGGGTCTCCTTCAGCTCGCCGGGGGGCAGGGCAGGGAGAAGGGCCTGGAGAAGAGCCCGTGGGGGCTCCGTGCTTGAGGGCAGGGAAGGAGGATGCAGCTCCGGGCTGGAGCAGGCAAGGAAAGGCAGAGCCGTACAGCCCAGCCCGCGGGCACCCGGGGCAGCCTTCGTCCCACCCGGCTTGGGGGTTGTCCTCACCAAGGACTCTGCGATCCGGTGCGTCTGCTGTGTCTTGGCCAGGTGGCCGAGCTTCTTCCACCCCAGGAACTCCGTACAGGCGAGGAGGGCGTCCCTGGAGGCCTGCAGAGAAGCAGAGGCTGGGAGATGGCACCAGAGCCCAGGGACGGAGACCTGGCATCCTCCTCCTTTTGGCCAGGCTCCGAGCCGTTCCCAGCCCCTTACGGGAAGGAGCAGCGGGGGACTGAGGTTGAATTGGGTTCAGTGCCCAGGGCAGGGACAGGGGGCAACCACCACCTTGGGTGCCTCATGCTGCCGGCCAGCAGAAGAGAGACCCTCACGAGCTGCCGCCAGGGATGGGGGTCAGAGCTGCGGGCCCTCAGCTGTAGGCAGCCAGGGCTGTAGTCCTGGAGGCGGCGGGGCAGGACCGGGCCAGCAGCACCTCCCGTGGGCAGCACCCCCCAGCGGGACGCTTGGCTGCCCAGCTGGGGCTGCCCCAGCTCCTTCACGGCCGTGCTCGGGGTGGGCAGAGCTTCGATGCCGGGACGCAGGGCCAGGCGGCCGCCGGCTGCATCTCCCCACCGCTCTCCCCGCCCCGGGCTGGGGAGCACGCTGGCTCTCCACCCCTTGCGGGCACTCCACCTCTCCGCAGAGACCAAGGTGAGTGGGACCTGGGCGAGCAGAGCTTTGCTCCTGCAGCCATCCTGCTCTCGGGGAGCTGGGACGTACCCTGGCCCAAACATCTGGGGGGCTCGTGGGCACAGCCCTGGGGGACAGGGAACGGGGCTCAAGCCCTGGCCTCCCACACTTGCAGGGACAACTGGGAAGCCTGTAGGGACCCGGGTGTTCGGTGGCCATGGGCTGCTGTCGAGCCCTGCTCGACCAGGCAGGGCTGGTTTGGCCACGCCGCCTTCTCCGTCCTTGCTCACGCTGGGTCTGCGGGGACCCTTCCGGGCTGCGCTGGAGGAGGGCTGAATGGGGGGAGCGGGGCTGGGAGGGCACCCCGGCACCCCGTCTACCTCTGCAGCACGGGGGGAAGGGGAAAGCAGTGGCGAGACCAGCGCAGGGAAGGAGGGGAGCAGTGGGACCCCGAGATGACACCTGTTGCCAGGCTCTGATCTCCCGCAGCCCTTGCCCCTTATGCCCAGGCCACCCCCGCGGTGTCAGCACGCCCTTCCCCAATGACACCGGTCACCGCACCTTGGCCACGCTCTCGTTCTCGTCATTTATATGCAGGAAGAGTGGGAGCAGGACCCTCTGCACTGTCGTCTTCATCATTCTCTTCTTTCTCCCCACCACGGACTTCAGCGCATCTTTGAAGAGGTTGATGGAGAGTTTCCGCACCTGGCTGGGCTCCTGGTAGGGAGGAGGACGGGGGGGACTTCATCAACAGCCACTCCCTGCCCACAGTCAGCAAGGGCTTTAGCGTGGCTGATGTGAGGGGAGATGCTCTGGGCTCGGATCCTGAACGCAGGAGCTGTGGGCGCGTTGGGCAGCTGAGGCTGAATGGCCCCGGAGCCCTGAAACGCCAGGCGAGAGGGGCGAGGAATCAGAGGATCACAGAATCTTCATGGTTGGAAAGGACCTTTGAGATCATCGAGTCCAACCAAACGACCTACAATCTCTGCCCCTAGAGCATGCCCTGAAGTGCCACATCTAGACGTTTCTTAAATACCTCGAGGGATGGTGACTCAACCCCCTCCCTGGGCAGGCTCTTCCAGTGCCTGACCACTCTGTCAGTAAAGTAATTCTTCCTAATATCTAACCTAAACCTCCCCTGCCGCAACTTCAGACCATTTCCTCTGGTCCTGTCATTATCCACCTGGGAGAAGAGGCCAACACCCACCTCTCTCCACCCTCCTTTCAGGGAGCTGTAGAGGGCAATGAGGTCTCCCCTCAGCCTCCTCTTCTCCAAGCTCAACGTGCCCAGCTCCCTCAGCCTCTCCCCACATGCCCTGCTCTCCAGACCCCTCACCAGCCTGGTCGCTCTCCTCTGGACACGCTCCAGCACCTCAACGTCCCTCTTGTACAGCGGGGCCCAGACCTGAACACAGCACTCGAGGTGAGACCTCACCAGCGCCCAGTACAGAGGCACCATCACTTCCCTGCTCCTGCTGGCCACGCTGTTCCTGATACGAGCCAGGATGCTGTTGGCCTTCTCGGCCACCTGGGCACACCGCTGGCTCACGTCACCCTGGCCGTCCACCAGCACCCCCAGGTCCTTTTCTGCCGGGCAGCTTTCCAGCCACTCTGCCCCAAGCCTGTAGCGTTGCTTGGGGTTGTTGTGGCCGAAATGCAGGACCCGGCACTTGGCCTTATTAAACCTCCTAGAGTTGGCCTTGGCCCATGGATCCAGCCTGTCCAGGGCCCTCTGTAGAGCCTTCCTACCCTCCAGCAGATCAACACTCCCACCCAGTTTGGTGTCATCTGCGAACTTACCGAGGGTGCACTCAATCCCCTCATCCACATCATTGATAAAGATATTAAACAAAACAGGCCCCAAAACTGAGCCCTGAGGGACACCACTGGTGACCGGCCGCCAAGAGGATTTCACCCCATTAATCCCAACTCTCTGGGCACGGCCATCCAGCCCGTTTTTAACCCAGCGAAGAGTACACTTGTCTCTGCCACGATTCGCCAGCTTCTCCGGGAGAATGCTGTGGGGGACGGCGTCAAAGGCCTTCCCGAAGTCCATATAGACAACGCCCACAGCCTTCCCCGCGTCCAGAAGGCGGGTCGTAGGAAGAGATCAGGTTGAGAAACCTGCCCTGAGGAGGGCAGCCCGGCCCGAGTGCTGCCCACCGGGCTGGGCTGAGGGGCGGCTGTCTGCGCAGAGCGCCCATCGGTAGGGCTGAGGTGCCCACGGCAGCCTTACATCGTCAAAGAGGGGTGGGAGCTTCTCCACCAGCTGCAGAGCAGTGCGTCTGGCCTCCTTCTTCTTCATGCGCTCCACCATGTTCCTCAGGAATACCAGGGCCTTCGTCTTGACGTCAGCGTTGCCACCCTGCAGGTTCTCCATGATGTCTGGCAGCAGGACCTGCATTTTTCTTGCCTGTACGAAACCCACGGTTTCCTTCTTGAGAAGCCGTGAAAGGCCACCCTGGCAAAAACGTACTGGTGGCTGAGCACCAGCCTCCCGTCCCCTTCCCGGCAGGTGGCACAGGAGTCACTGCAGCGGCCTCCTGGCCGGCACTGGCCGCTGACGGCATGCGGGGAGAGCAGGAGGACGGGAAGGGAGTTGCGGGAGAGCCGTGTTCTCTTACTCAGCCCCCCCCTTTTCTGACTGGCCAGAAGGGGCAGGTGGACTGGTAACCCTCTGTGCCTGGGGGGGCTCCCCAGGCACCCGCCAGCCCCCTCCATGGCAGGGAGGTGGCTGGAGCTGTCGCCCCACCTTCTGCCTCCCAGCCACGGCCAAGCCACCGCGTCACCCGCTGCCCCAGGCTCCGGCCGGCTGCCGACGTGGCTCCGCTCGGCTACACCCCTGCTCACCATCTTCCGTGTCTTGGACAAGAGCGTGATGAGAGCGCTGAGCACCAGCGAGAGCATCACCCAGCTCGGACGCCTCAGGTACCTCTGGGCTCCGTACAGGGCAGCAAACTCCTCGGCGTCAATGTCAGAGCGGAGCAGCAGCTAAAAGGAAGGCGGCGGTGAGAGAGCGGCAGAGCCCGCGGGGTTCCCTCCGCCGCGCCGGCACGACGGGCACACGGCACGCGGGCGGTGGCAAACAGACCCTCTCCCCAGACTTGAAGCCCCCCCGGGCTGTGCAGAGGCCATGTCTCTGGCCCAGGGCCAGCACCTGGCCCGGCTCCGGCTTCTGCCCCTTTCTCTGCCCCAGGATTCCAGGCTCCAGAGCAGGGTGGGGGGATGCAGGCAGGGGATGCAGGCAGGGGATGCAGGCAGGGGGAAGCCGGCAGGGGGATGCAGGCAGGGGATGAAGGCAGGGGAAACCAGCAGGGGATGCAGGCAGGATATGCAGGCAGGGGATGCAGGCGGGGGGATGCAGGCGGGGGGAAGCGGAGTGCTGCCTGGGCCGGCGCAGGCTTTGTGTTTGTGCACCGGCTCCAAAAGGGCAGGGGGCAGCCCCACACGCCTGGCAGGGGCTCTGGCTGGTGCTGGGCAGCCGCTAAGGGGCTGTGTCCGTCTGTACGGGAGGAGGTGGCCATGTGGAAGCAGAGGTTGGTGCCCGTTTCCCTGGGGAGGCAGGCGCAGCCCCGAGGATGAGCAGGGTCACTCACAGACAAGAGATAGATGCAGGCGTCCTCGGCGGCACAGCCGAACACCTTGCGCACCCGCTGGTCCCGAAGCACGTTGAGCAGCTCCGTCAAGACAGTCCACAGAGCCCAAGGCACGGAGATCATCACCTCCCACATGGCCAGGGCAGCGCTGCAGGCCCAGAGCGCTGGGTCAGCGGGGCTGCCTCGGCCGCTGCACCGTGCCTGGGGCGGACTCGTACAGTCATAGAGTCACCCCGGTTGGAAAAGACCCTTGGGATCATCGAGGCCAACCATCGGCCCCCACTCTACAGAGTTCTCCCCTACACCACATCCCCCAACGCCACACCTAAAATGGCTCTTAAACACATCCAGGGATGGCGACTCCACCACCGCCCCGGGCAGCCTATTCCAGTGTCCGACCACTCTTTCTGTGAAGAATTTTTCCCTAATGTCCAGCCTAAACCTCCCCTGGTGCAGCTTGAAGCCATTCCCTCTTGTTCTGTCACTAGTGACCTGTGAGAAGAGACCAGCCCCAACCTCTCTACAATGGCCTTTCGAGTAGTTGTAGAGAGCGATGAGGTCTCCCCTCAGCCTCCTCTTCCTCAAACTCAACAGTCCCATCTCCTTCACTCGCTCCTCATCAGATTTATTCTCCAGGCCCTTCACCAGCTTCGGTGCCCTCCTCTGCCCTCGCTCCAGCACCTCGAGATCTCTCTCTTGTATTGAGGTGCCCAGAACTGGACACAATACTCCAGGTGTGGCCTCACCAGTGCTGAGTACAGGGGGACAATCCCCTCCCTCCTTCTGCTGGTCACACTAGTTCTAATACGAGCCAGGATGCCGTTGGCCCTCTTGGCCACCTGGGCGCACTGCTGGCTCATGTTCAGCCGCTTGTCAATGAGAACCCCCAGGTCCGTTTCTGCCTCGCAGCTCTCCAGCCACACTGCCCCAAGCCTGTAGTGCTGCATGGGGTTGTTGTGGCCCAAGGGCAGGACGCGGCACTTGGCCTTGTTGAAGCTCATCCCGTTAGCATTGGCCTATCGATCCGATCTATCCAAGTGTCTCTGTAGAGCCTCCCTACCCTCATGTAAATCAACACTCCCGCCTAGCTTCGTGTCATCTGCAAACTTGCTGATGATACACTCTATGTCCTTATCAAGGTCATCAATAAAGATGTTGAACAGAAACGGTCCCAACACCGAGCCCTGAGGGACACCACTTGTGACCGGCCGCCAGCTGGATTTAACTCCATTGACCACCACTCTTTGGGACCGCCCATCCAGCCAGTGCTTGATCCAGCAGATCGTATGCTCATCCAGGCCATGAGCCGCCAGTTTTTCCATGAGAATTCTATGAGGAATGGTGTCAAATGCTTTTTGAAAGGACCCCTCCGGAGCCCGGCTGTGCTACAGCCCTGGCCCTGCCTGCCCCCTTTCCTTGTGGGTGCCTGGGGGCCCTGACCGGGCAGGCGGGAGGGGGCTGCGGTGGTGTTCCCCGTGGGCCTGGGAGGAGCGTGGTGGTGGAGAGCCCCACCACCACGCTCCTGGCTTGGCCAGCTCGGGCTGCTGCCGGCCTGGGGACCCACTGGGTCTGGGAAGGGTGGTGGGATGGAGGGTCCTGCTCCTCGGGGATGTCCTGCAATATTGCTTGGGTCTGGCAGCCAGAGAGTCTCCGGGCCCCTCTACCCACAGGGAGCAAGCCCTCAAGGCTGTCGCGGCTAGTACCTGTCACACGTTGGTGAGATCTTCAAGAGGCTCCTGACCACTTCCCCGGGGTACCAATGGGTCATTAGGAGAAGGAGTGAGTCCAGGCTGCGGCGGGCTGGCTCCGTGCGGATGCACTCCACATTTTTGTGGATGTACCTCATGAACTTCGGCACCTGGAGAGGACACGGGTGAGGATGGGGCGGCCACTGGAGTGCAGCCATCTCCCCGGTTGCCACTGAAACTGCTGCCCTTCCCGTCCCTCTCTGTTGCCTTGGAAAGGCTTCAGGTGCCCGAGAGAGCTGGCGGCGGGAAGGAGGGAAGAGCAAGGTCCGACAGGGCAGCCCAGCCACAGGGCACTTACGTCCGTCAGCCAGTAACTGGGGTCTAGCACAGCCATGGCTAGGATTTTGCTGCCCGTCTGCCTGTCACAGGTGTCGTCTGCTGTCAAGGCCTCAATGGCGACGAGCACCGTGTCCGTCACCTGAGAAGGCTGGAGGTGTCCAAACACCTACGGGAGGAAGGGAGGGAGGGAAGCCGTGTCACACTGAGCACCCCGATGGTGCTGCTGGGCCGAGCGCCCGAGGAGCTCTGCCGACAGACGCCTGGCACTGCTGTCAGCGGCGCCCGCAGGAAAGGCGGCAGCGGGGGCCGCAGCCTCCGCAGGGCAGAGGGGGAGAGCGGAGGGTCCCCAGGGTGAGGGAGGAGGCTTGGCCTCATGGACACAGCGTGCTGGCCCGGCAGAGAGCCAGGGCTCGCTGGTGGCCAGGAGGGCTGGAGCTGCTGTTGGGGCACCGGAGTGGCCGCCCTCGCACAGCTCCCTGCGTGGGGACAGCAGGAACCCTCTCACCGGGGACAGGGAGGCCACGCGAGAGCCGCCGATTCTGGGTCCCTTGGCTCACACAAGCCTCCTGCCGACGCCACGGACAAGAGTGCCAGGAAGAAGACAGCCCGTTACCGTGGTCATGTTGCTGAAGTCAAGTGAAGAAAGCAAGAAGCTGCTCTCGGAATCCCATCCCGGTTCAGGCTCTGGATGCTCTGGATTCTGCTCCGGCAGCATCTCGTCTACAAGGAGGGGAAACACAGGAGAGTCGGTAGGACGCAGCATCGTCGCCAACGAGCTTCCCAGAGGGCGAAAAGAGCTTTCAGCTCGGCACGGCTGAGGAGGAGGAGGAGGCTGTGCTGGGGAGGGCTCCCAGCCCCGAGCACCCCTGGCATTCAAGCACCGCTTTGCCCCCTGCCCGTGGGACCCCTGCCGCCGGTGTGCCGCGGAAACGGGATTCCGGCATCGAGGCGGTGGCGCTTGCTGGCCCTGCCAGTCCCGCAGGGGCTCCTCACTCACCCATCTGCAGCGGCTGGACCGCGGTCACCTCGTAGGGCTCCGCTGGAGAGCTGGTCTCCTGGGGAGCCGCCACCTCCTCCCAGGCCAGCCTGGGGCTGCTGGGGAGTGTCTCCGCCATCCTGCCAGGTGGAGGAAAGTGGGGGAGAGCAGGGAGGGCAACTTTAAGGGAAACGCCTCGGGGCCGCGGGGCTGCCGGGGCGGCAGAAAAGACGTGGGCTGTGCTCGGGGGCTTCTCGCCAACTCCGTCCTCCTGCCCTGTCCCTTCGCCGTCCTGCCGGGCACTGCAGGGTCGCGGCCACCCTGGCTTTATGTGGTGCCGGGGGTGTGTGATGTCACAGAGGGTCCCACTGAGACCCACTGCCCGGGCCAGGAGGGGCAGGGCGTCCACTGCAGGGGCCAGGGAGCCAGCTCGCCAATGGCCACTGGGTCCTCTCGCGTGGCCCCCAGGCCCCCATCTGCCCTTATGTCCCCTCAGAACTTTCCTGTACCCTCCGGTTCATCCCAAAGCCGTGTGCTCGCACACCCCGGCGTGGCCCCAGGACCTCCCCGGGAGAATCCCGCTTCTCCCCGTCCGTGTGGTGCTCTCTTCGCATCTCTACAGTTTCTGGCATCTCACAGTTACGTCCTTTCCCCGGCTCTGAAAATCTCCTTCAGTACCAGGAAGCAAAAGCTGTTTGCACCCGCTCCTCTCCCAGAATCACAGAATGGCAGGGGCTGGAAGGGACCTTTGGAGACCATCCCGTCCAACCCCCTGCCAAAGCAGGGTCACCCACAGACGGAGGTGGGAGAGGATCATGTCCAGGAAGGTTTGGAATCTCTCCAGAGCGGGAGACTCCGCACCCTCTCTGGGCAGCCCGTGCCAGGGCTCTGCCACCCTCACGGGAAAGATGTTGTTCCTCATGTTGAGATGGAATTTCCCGTGTTCCAGTTTGTGCCCGTTGCCCCTTGTCCTGTCCCCGGGCACCACTGAGAAGAGTCTGGCCCCATCCTCTCACCCCCCGCCCTTTAGCCATTGCTGAGCGTTGATGAGACCCCCCCCTCAGCCTGCTCTTCTCCGGGCGGAACAGCCCCGGGGCTCCCAGCCTTTCCGCAGCACAGAGATGGATGCTCCAGCCCCTCAGCATCTCCGTAGCCTCCGCTGGAATCTCTCCAGCACTTCCCCGTCCTTCTGGAACCGGGGAGCCCAGAACTGGACCCAGTGCTCCAGCTGTGGCCTCCCCAGGGCAGAGCGGAGGGGGAAGATGACCTCCTTCGCCCTGCTGGCCACCCCAGGAGAACATTGGCCTTCTTGGCCACCAGGGCCCATCGCTGGCTCGTGGGCATCCCGTTGTCCCCCAGGACTCCCAGGTCTCTTTCCACAGAGCTGCTCTCCAGCAGGTCACCCCCCAACCTGTCCCGCTGCGGGGGGTTGTTCCTCCCCAGGCGCAGGACCCTACACTTGCCCTCATTGAACTCCATGAGGTTCTTCTCCACCCAACTCTCCGGCCCGGCCAGGCCTGGCTGGATGGTGGCACAGCCTTCTGCTGTGTCGGCCACCCCTCCCGGTTTCGTGTCACCAGCAAAGTTGCAGAGGGTGCGCTCTGTCCCCTCATCCAGGTCGTTGATGAATGTGTTGAACAAGACTGGCCCCAGTACAGACCCCCAGGGAACGCCGCTCGTTACAGGCCTCCAACCGGACCCTGCGCCGCCGATCACAACCCTCTGAGCTCTGCCATTCGGCCAGTTCTCAATCCGCCTCGCTGTCCGCTACGGACAAAACCCCTCGGGCAGCTAGCCTGGAGAAGTCTGGGGCTGCTCCCTGACCCTTCAGCTCTGTCCACAAGGGGCCAAAAACTTCAGGGAGATTCCTGGGAAGGGTCTGGAGGAGCCCCAGGGACCTGCCCCTAACAGGTACAAAACCCGTCATGCAGCGCCGTGTACCTTCCCCAACAGACACAGCGCTCTTCGAGTAGGAACCTTAGAGGAGTTGGGGGCTCCTGCCTGGGAGTTTGCCTTTCTCCAGAAGTAAAACAAAATGCTCCTGGAGATGCCTGGGAGGAGTCCTGTGGTGCTACCAGGCACAGACCTGCCTCCAGCATGAACAAATCTCTTCACTTCACTGCCCAGGAGCCGTATGCATCTTCTACTCAGGACTCCGGACTGGGGCTGCCAGCTGGGACTTCAGCTGTCCCCAAAAGAAAACCAAAATGCTCCTGCAGATTCCTAGGAATTGGAAGGAAGTTCCTTCCTAGGAAGTTCCTGGGGGTGCTAGCACGCACGGACCAGCCTCCAACCCGCACAATGTTCTCCGGGTACAGTCATTAGAAGAGTCGGAGTTCACTACCTTTGAATTCACTTGTCTCCCCAAGAAACCGAAATGCTCCTGGAGATTCCTGGGAGGAGTCCCCAGGGAGCTAACAGGAATGAACCTGCCCCTAATACTGACAAAACTCCTACCTCGCAGGAGCCTGGGGACCTGCAAAATCCACCCATCTCCTGAGGAGGCCAACACACTCCTGGAGATGCGGCGGAGGAGTCCTGGGGAGCCACCAGGCATGGACTTTCCCCCAACATACACAATGCTCTTCAAGCAATTACTCCTGAAGAGTCTGGGGAACTGGGAGCCTGGGAATTCCAGCTCCAGAAGAAACCCAAATGCTCCTGGAGATGCCTGGGAGGAGTCCTGGGAAGCTGCCAGGCACGGACCTGCCTCCAACGTGAACAAAACTCTCCAACTAACTACTTTGGAGAAATTTGGTGCTGCTACCCAGGACTTCATCTGTCTCCAAGGCAAGCCAAAATGTTCTTCCGAGATACCTGGGAGAAGTCCCTGGGAGCTACGGAAAACGGACCTGCCTCACACATGAAGAAAACTTTTCAGGTAACTCCATAGGAGGAGTCGTACGCAGCTGTTTATCCAGGACTTCAGCGGTCTCCAGGCAAGCTCAAAACACTCCAGAGCTGCCTGGGAGAAGCACCCACCAGATTGCTACAGGGCATGGACCTACCTCCTCCGACGTTGACTAAAAGTCCACGGATTCCTTGGAGGAGTCTGGAGCTGCTTCCTGTGATTTCAGCTGCCTGTCACATACTCAGCCACCTGGGACATCACAAGCACCTGGAGAAGTCAGGACCCTTCTCAGCTTCCAGCACAACCTCGGCGTTCCTTCATACTCAATCAACTGCTTGACCAGTGACACCAGAAGCAGCGGCAGGAGCCAGGCCCTGCTCCTGCCCTGGCACCTCTCCGGGCACGGGTGACACCACAAGCACATGAACAAGCCAGGTGCTTCCTTCTCCAAAGGGCTACCAAGATGCTGAGGGGATGGAACATCTCTCTTGTGAAGAAAGGCTGAGGGATTTGGGGCTCTTCAGTCTGGAAAAAAGACGGCTGAGGGGGGACCTTATCAACGCTTCTAAATACTGAAAGGGGGGGTGTCAGGATGGGGCCAGGTTCTTTTCAGTGGTGCCCGGGGACAGAACAAGGGACAACGGGCACCAACTTGAGCATGGGAAGTTCCACCTAAACATGAGGAGGAACTTCTTGACTGCGGGTGGCAGAGCCCTGGCACAGGCTGCCCAGAGAGGTGGGGGAGTCTCCGTCTCCGGAGACATCCCAAACCCGCCTGGACGCGTTCCTGTGCCACCTGCTGTGGGTGACCCTGCTCTGGCCGAGGGTTGGAGGAGATGATCTCCAGAGGTCCCTTCCCACCCTATGGTTCTATGGTTCTACCCCAGCACCTGCTCCGCCACCAGCGACATCCATCACAAGCCCTTGCTTGAGCCCGGGAGCGTCCTCACCACCGACACCTTGGCTTTTCCCCCTCCATCTCCACCTCTGTCTCCCAGCTCCCCGGGCTCCCCTCTCTCTCCCAGGCACCTTCCTCACCCGCCCCGGTACCCAAGGCCTCTCTCCACGTCTGCGTGGCCGACGGTACCTCCAACCCAGCTTCCCAACCACCTCATCAGCATCTCTTCGTTGCCTGTTTTTGGCCGGCCCGAAAACAGCACCTTAGGTGGTCTCGGCCCTAGCGAAAGCAAAGGGTTTGGAATGACGATACAAACAAGTTCCAGAGAAAGCAGGAGAGCGGAAGAGGCAGAAAAGGTGCCGCGTCCCACCGACCTTGAATTTCAGAGGAAGTTTCAAGGATTTTTTTTTTTCCTTTTTTCTTTTCGATCACTGGCCGGCACAGGCGAAAAAACACACACCTGTGCTTTCAGCAGCACTGAAACCAACAAGGCCATCGCGTCCGGGGAATCACTCTTTTCTCCAGCACATGTTGGTTTGGGTTTCGTTTTTTTTTTTTCCTTCGAACCGCGGTGAGTTCTGACGGGGGAACAGCAAACCGTCCTCTCCAAATCTTTAGAAAGAACAGCGCATTGAAGGGAAACGGTTCTTAAAAGCTCTAACTGACACGTTTCCTCCGTCAAAGGTCATAAAGCTTTTGAGTATCTTCGCCAGCCTCATCTTCTTCCTCTTCACCGCCTTCTGATGACACCGTGACTACCACACCTCACCAGAACGTTAAACTGCTCAAGTATTCAAGCAAATCATATGTGGGAAAGCAACAGAAGGTAAATACGCTCAAGTGACTTGCACCCGGGGTGTCGGAAAACGCATATGTCACACGAATCATCCTCTAGTCTCTGGTGCTTGACAAGCGGAACGTCTGCGCTTGGATAACACGGGCCTGTGATGGACTCGGAGGCACCTCATCGAACACGCGTGAGATTCCTGGCCTGCGGTCGGAAAAGAGCAAAGCATGGTGGAAAACTACGCCTGCTTCGGGCCCCGACGAACAGGCAAGAATGGCAGGTTTGGGCTCTCTCTCCCTAGCAAGGACTTAAGACGTTAAAAAACAGTCTCTAGCAAGGACTCCCTCACTTGGGAGGAAGAGAAGGTGAGGAGGAGAAGGAGGAAAAGGGGACACCAGACCCGGACGTTCGGCATTTTGGCCACCAGGCTGGGGTCCGGGGCCGCCGCGGCCGGGAAAGCTCTGCGCCCCACGGCTGGTGAGGTGGCAGAAGCAGTTCCCCGATTGGTGTGGGAGCAATCTCCGGATATTTGAATATTTTGGAGCCCGGCGCTGGGGCGAGTGACAAAGGCTGGTTTTGAGGCTGAAGGCGCCAGGAAAGCCCGGAGCCCCGAGGTCTCTGTGGGGCGACGCAAGCGCTTCCCTGGGACCTTTAGAAAGAGCCACAGTTTTCCCTCCTGGCTCCTTGGGCGTGCAATCGATCTCCGGACTTTTGCGATTTTTGCGTCCTCTTTCACCTTTCCAATTTCCTCTTTTCCACTTTCCCCTTTACGTTTTTCCCGGGGCCCTTTTCCGCCTTCCCGCCCCCTTTCCCCGTTCCCCTTCCTGTTCCCTGTCCCGTTTCCCTGCTCCCCTTCGCCTTCCCCTTACTGTTTCCCCTTCCCTTTTCCCACCTCCTTTCCTTTTCCCCTTCCCTTTCCTCCCCTCCCCTTCCCCTTCCCCTTCCCCTTCCCCTTCCCCTTCCCCTTCCCTTCCCTTCCCCTTCCCTCCCCTTCCCTTCCCCTTCCCCTTCCCTGCCCTTCCCCTTCCCTCCCCTTCCCCTTCCCCTTCCCCTTCCCTTCCCTTCCCCTTCCCCTTCCCTCCCCTTCCCTTCCCCTTCCCCTTCCCTGCCCTTCCCCTTCCCTCCCCTTCCCCTTCCCCTTCCCCTTCCCTCCCCTTCCCCTTCCCCTTCCCTTCCCTCCCCTTCCCCTTCCCCTTCCCTCCCCTTCCCCTTCCCCTTCCCTCCCCTTCCCCTTCCCCTTCCCCTTCCCTCCCCTTCCCCTTCCCCTTCCCCTTCCCTTCCCCTTCCCCTTCCCTCCCCTTCCCTTCCCCTTCCCCTTCCCTCCCCTTCCCCTTCCGTTCCCCTTCCCCTTCCCTTCCCTTCCCCTTCCCCTTCCCCTTCCCTCCCCTTCCCCTTCCCCTTCCCCTTCCCTCCCCTTCCCCTTCCCCTTCCCCTTCCCCTTCCCCTTCCCCTTCCCTCCCCTTCCCCTTCCCTACCCTTCCCTTCCCCTTCCCTACCCTTCCCCTTTCCTCCCCTTCCCCTTCCCCTTCCCCTTCCCCTTCCCTTCCCCTTCCCTCCCCTTCCCCTTCCCTCCCCTTCCCCTTCCCTTCCCCTTCCCCTTCCCTTCCCCTTCCCCTTCCCCTTCCCTTCCCTTCCCCTTCCCCTTCCCCTTCCCTCCCCTTCCCCTTCCCCTTCCCTCCCCTTCCCCTTCCCCTTCCCCTTCCCTCCCCTTCCCCTTCCCCTTCCCTCCCCTTCCCCTTCCCCTTCCCCTTCCCCTTCCCTTCCCTTCCCTTCCCTTCCCCTTCCCCTTCCCCTTCCCTCCCCTTCCCCTTCCCCTTCCCCTTCCCCTTCCCCTTCCCCTTCCCTTCCCTTCCCTTCCCTTCCCTTCCCTTCCCCTTCCCCTTCCCCTTCCCTCCCCTTCCCCTTCCCCTTCCCCTTCCCCTTCCCCTTCCCCTTCCCTTCCCTTCCCTTCCCCTTCCCCTTCCCCTTCCCCTTCCCCTTCCCTTCCCTTCCCTTCCCTTCCCTCCCCTTCCCATTCTGCTGGTTCCTCTCCTCTTGCCCTTTCCATATTCCCCCTTCCCTTCTCCCCTCTCCCCTTCTCTCCCTTTCCCCTCTCTGCCAGTCCTTTTTGGGTTGCCGTATGAATTACAGCACCGGGGATTTTCCGCCCCTCCACATCCCGCCCACCCCCCCCCCCAAAAAAAAAAACAACCCAAAAAACCTTAAAAAACTTCCACCCTAGGGGGGAATTTTTTTTTTTTTTTTTTTGCCGAAACAAAACCGTAAAAATGAATTAAATTATTATTCTAAATTGTATAATTTACAAACTGTAAGCGTGTTTTTACGGGGGGGGGGGGTGTTTTCAGCCCGAGGGAAAGGGAAGGGACGAGGCGCTTCCCAACAGCGGCGCGGGGGGGTTTATTCTGACGCTGAGAACGTCTCCGAAATTGGAGAAATGAGACTCAAGCCTGATTTTAAGACTTGGGATCGCTCCGTTTTTTTGGGAAGCCGCGCTGTATTTCCAGCTGAGCCCTTTCCCCGGAATCCTCCTGTGGCTCAGCTTCTGCCCCCTCCCTCCGGCTGACGGAATTCCTCTATTTTCTCCTGGGCTGTTGGGTTTTTTTTGGTTTTTTTTAAGATGCCGAGCTTTAATTGGGAATTTTTGGTTTTCCGGGCCAGGTGCCTCGTTGGCCGCGTCTCGTGCTGCTCCAGAGACGCCCCAGCCCAACTTCGCAGCCGACGGGTGGCCGGAGCCTCCGGAAGGGAAGGGGCTGGAACTGATCCTTCCGTTCATTTTTTGGGAGCGAATAATTCAAAAATAAAAAGGGATGGGTGCGTGCGTGTGTGTGTGTGTGTGTGTGTTTGGGGAGGGTGACGATGTCATTTGGGGCACCGCGATGTCACCGGAGGGGGGCGATGATGCGGGGGTTCCCCCCAAAAGAGGCGGGTGACGGCCCCCAAAATGGCTAAAACTCCTTGGGCCGCCTTCAAAAAAAATGTTCAAACTCGTAACTCCGAGCCGCTGAAATTGTGAAAAATCCCTCTTTTTTTTTTTTTTTTTTTTTTTTTCCTGCATGTTGGAAAACGCTGCTCATCCCTGGGCGTGAGACGAGCCCCAAATCAAATCAAAACCTCTCTCTCTCCCCCCTCCCTCTCTCCAGCTTCTGCGGACACAACAGAGAGGAATTTGGGCTGGGATTTGGGAAAGGTTTTCGAATTTTGAAAAAAGATTTCATCCCGCCGAGCCGCTCAAGCGTCAAAATCATACGTCGCAGCAGGGAGCGGGTCTGATGAGATGTTCTATATAATAAGCGTTAATATATAGGTTGGAATAGATATTCCTAGACATAGGATGGAATATATAACTTTTAACAGATATTTTATAGGAGTGTAAATAGATAATATTTATTCTCAACGTGTGGGGGTGTGTGTAAATAAAAAAGTGCAGATGTCGGTGCTATAGGAGGTTTCGAAAATGCAAAGAAAATCTATTTATAGGAAGGATTTAGAAACCTCCCCCTCCCCCCCCCCCAGGTCTCCCTCGAAGAGGTCAAAGCGCTTTCCAAAGTCACCCCTTCCCCCTTTTTTCCCCCTTTTTTCCCTCTTTTCCCATCCCCGTTTGGGGCTGATTCCCCCAAATCGGGGACTTTTCCCCCGCGGGGCGGCGCAGCCCGAGCGGGAGCTGCCGCCGGGGGGACGGAAAAACCCCGACACCCCCCCCCCGCCCCGATTCTGGGTCTGCGCTGGGGGACGCCCCCCCCCACCCCCCCCCCCTTAATTTTTTTTGGGGGGGAAAAAATACCCCACACAACGTGGGGCTCCCGGGAAAGCTAAATCCAGCTGGATTTGTGCAGCTGGAAAGGAGAAAAAAAAACAAAACAAAACCCAAAAAAACCCCAAAAAACCCAAACAAACAAAAAACAACCAAAACAAAACAAAACAAAAAAACAAAACAAAACAAAAAAAAACCCCACCACATTTTCATGCAGAAAAGCAAAACCCACCCATTTTTATGTTGCGGATGAGGCGGCCCCCCCCCCCCCCCCCCCCCCACCTCCCCGGTCCCCGGCGGACTCCCTGCTGTCACACCGCCCCCCCGCCCCCCCGGCCCCTGTGCCCCCCGCGGAGCGATGCAGCGTCCCGGGGGCTGGTTTGGGGGGGGGTTGGGGGGAGAAACACCCACACACACACACACACCCCGCGTTGGGCAGGTTTTCGGTGCGGAGGCGCTGGGTGTCGCCGCCTGGATTGCGAGAGCGGGGAGCGGGGAGCGGGGACCCCCCCCCCCCCACGCCGGGAAGCGGTTCCGGTCCCCGGCCGGAGTGACGCGGGCTGAGAACGGTCACCGCTCATCACACTCATGAGCGCGCCCAGAGCGGGCTAATTAAGGCGGTGCTGCCGCCCGGCGGCCGGAGGCCGTTCCTGCAGGTGGGGAGCGGCGCCTACGCCGTGGCCCCACGGGATGTCCCCTCCTGGGTATCCCCCCCCACCCCCTAAGAGCCGCCCCCCCCCCCCCCGAATCTTCTAGAATCCCCCGGGACCCTCTGCAGCCCCCTGGGACCCTCCTGCACCACCCCCTCCAGGACCCCCCTGAGCCCCCCGGAGCCCCCCCAGGACACCCCAGAGCCCTCTGGGACCCACTGGAGCCCCCCCCCCCCCCGCCTTGGTACTCCCCACATCCCCCTCGGACCCCCCACCCCGAGCCCCCCAGGATCCCCTGGGACCCCTCATGGTCCTCCAGGGATCCCTGGAGCCTTCTGGGACCCCCACATTCCCCCTGGGGCCCTCTGGGACCCTCCCGCACCCCCTCCAGGACCCCCCAGGTCCCCCCAGAGCCCCCGAGGACATCCCAGAGACCCCTGGGACCCCGTGGAGTGCCCCCCCAGTACCCCCCCCATCCCGTTGGGACCCCACACACACACCTCCTGAGAGCCCCCTTAGAGCCCTCTAGGATCCCCTGGGACCCCCTGGAGCCCCCCGGGACCTTCCCACACACCCCCTCCCAAGGGTATTCCAGAGTCCTCTGGAGCCCCCCAAGACACCCCAGAGCCCTCTGGGACCCCCTGGAGCCCCCCCCGGTACCTGCCACACCCCCCCTGGGACACCCCCACCCCCACCCCCGAGAGCCCCCCAGGGCTCCCTGGAGCCTTCTGGGACCCCCCACATCCTCCCCAGGACCCCTTGGGAAGCTCACGCACCCCCTCCAGGATCCCCCCCCCGGAGCCCCCCAGGACACGGCAGAGCCCGCTGGGACCCACTGGAGCGCCCCCCCCGCTACCCCCACATCCCCCTGGGACCCTCGTGGAGCCCCCACACACCCCCGAGACCCCCCCCCCAGAGCCCTCCAGGCCCCTCCTGAGAACCCTCAGGTTCCCCCAGGGCTGCCTGGAGCCTTCTGGGACACCCCCCCGCCCCCCAACCCCTCCAGGGTCTCCCAGAGCCCCCTGGAGCCCCCCCCCAGGAATCCTCAGAGCCCTCTGGGACCCCCTGGAGACCCCCAAAGCCTTCCTGGGACCCTCCACACCCCCTGAGAGCCCCCCCCCCGCCCCCGCCCCGAGCCCTCTAGGATCTTCTGGGACTACCCGGAGCCCCCCAGAACACCCCGGAGCCCCCTGGGACCCTCCCCCACCCCCCGGTACCCCTCACATTCCCCTGGGACCCTCCCGGGACCCCCCCCCAGAGCCCTGCAGGACCCACTGGGACCCCCCCCCCAACCTTCCCCCCAGGACCCCCTGGGGCCCTCTGGGACCCTCCCGCACCCCTTTCGGGACGCTGAAGAGCCCCCCGGAGCCCCCCCAGGACACCCCAGAGCCCTCTGGGACCCCCTGGAGCCCCCCCCGGTGCCCCCTACATCCCCCCCCCCAGAGCCCTCTGGGACCCCCTGGAGCCTCCCAGGAGGGGATTCCCTATAGGGAATGCGATCGCTATAGGGGACGTGTGTGAGGCCTATAGGGGACGTGTGATCCCCATAGGGGATGTGTGCTCCATATAGGAGACATGTGTGTTCCCTATAGGGGATGTGATCGCTACAGGGGACGTGCATGATCCCTACAGGGGACGTGTGCTCCATATAGGGGACGCATGATCCCTATAGGGGACATGTGTTTGCTATAGGGGACATGTGTGATCCCCATAGGGGATGTGTGCTCCATACAGGGGACATGTGTATTCCCTATAGGGGATGTGTGTTTGCTATAGGGGATGTGTGTGTTCCCTACAGGGGACATGTGCTCCATACAGGGGACGTGTGATCCCTATAGGGGACGTGTGATCCCTATAGGGGATGTGTGCTCCATATAGCGGGCGTGTGTGTTCCCCATAGGGGTGGTGTGCTCCATATAGGGGACATGTGTGTTCCCTATAGGGGATGTGTGTTCCCTATAGGGGATGTGATCGCTATAGGGGATGTGTGTGATCCGTACAGGGGACATGTGCTCCATATAGGGGACGTGTGTTTGCTATAGGGGACATGTGTGATCGCCATAGGGGATGCGTGCTCCATATAGGGGACGTGTGATCCCTATAGGGGGGGTGTGTTTGCTATAGGGGATGTGTGTGTTCCCTACAGGGGACATGTGTTCCGTAGAGGAGGCGCGTGTGATCCCTATAGGGGGGGTGTGCTCCCCATAGGGGATGTGTGTTTGCTATAGGGGACATGTGTGTTCCCTATAGGGAGTGTGTGATCCTTATAGGGGTCATGTGTTCCATATAGGGGGCCTGTGATGCCTATAGGGGATGTGTGTGTTCCCTATAGGGGGTGTGTGTGATCCCTATAGGGGATGTGTGTGTTCCCTATAGGGGGTGTGTGTTTGCTATAGGGGGTGTATGTGTTCCATATAGGGGGTGTGCGTGATCCCTATAGGGGCTGTGTGTTCCCTA